>NC_056447.1:54969870-54974870 GCF_018296145.1 Oncorhynchus tshawytscha | reverse complement strand
ACACAGACACACAAACACACAGACATGACACACACACACAAACACGACACACAGACACGACACACACACACACACAAACACGACACACACACACACAGACACGACCCACACAGAGAGACACGACACACACACACAGACACGACACACACACACAGACACGACACACACACACACAGACACGACACACACACACAGACACGACACACACACACAGACACGACACACACACAGACACGACACACACACACAGACACGACACACACACACAGACACGACACACACACACAGACACGACCCACACAGAGAGACACGACACACTGCACGCGCAAGGCTTTTCTTTGTGTACATTAGACTTGTTCACACCGAGACAATAGAGACATATGAGTCATCTTTCCTGCTGTTCAGAGGAGTTTTAAACCCCGCACAGAACGGTGTCCCAAATGCATTACCTATGATTTAGTGCATAACCCATAGGGCTCGGGTCCAAAAGTCCTGCACCCTAAAGAGGGACTAGGGTGCCATTTGGGATTTATTTCTTGCAGTAATATCCTAGGGGTGTTATACAACATGTACTGAGCTGAACTTGTTCATTTAATGATCATTTTTAAATCTAAGGACCTTGATTATATATGAGAACTAAAAATATGTGTTTTTTTAATGCAGCATTTTTCTACTCCCTCAGCTATTTGAGAGAATGTTTTAAGGAGGGAATGTTTGCTGCAGAGAGATTAGAGTACATCCCAGACCAGAGAGGTTAGAGTACATCCCAGACCAGAGAGATTAGAGTACATCCCAGACCAGAGAGGTTAGAGTACATCCCAGACCAGAGAGGTTAGAGTACATCCCAGACCAGAGAGATTAGAGTACATCCCAGACCAGAGAGATTAGAGTACATCCCAGACCAGAGAGGTTAGAGTACATCCCAGACCAGAGAGATTAGAGTACATCCCAGACCAGAGAGGTTAGAGTACATCCCAGATCAGAGAGGTTAGAGTACATCCCAGACCAGAGAGGTTAGAGTACATCCCAGACCAGAGAGGTTAGAGTACATCCCAGACCAGAGATGTTAGAGTACATCCCAGACCAGAGAGATTAGAGTACATCCCAGACCAGAGACGTTAGAGTACATCCCAGACCAGAGAGATTAGAGTACATCCCAGACCAGAGAGGTTAGAGTACATCCCAGATCAGAGAGGTTAGAGTACATCCCAGACCAGAGAGGTTAGAGTACATCCCAGACCAGAGAGGTTAGAGTACATCCCATTCCCTATATAATGCACTTCTTTAGACCAGAACTCCCATTGCAGACGGAACAAAACCGAGAAGGCCCTAGCTATCTGATGTACCAGGTGCAGCCAACCAGAGCAGGCCCTAGCTATCTGATGTACCAGACTCAGCCAAACAGAGCAGGCCCTAGCTATCTGATGTACCAGACTCAGCCAAACCGAGCAGGCCCTAGCTATCTGATGTACCAGACACAGCCAAACAGAGCAGGCCCTAGCTATCTGATGTACCAGACTCAGCCAAACAGAGCAGGCCCTAGCTATCTGATGTACCAGACACAGCCAAACAGAGCAGGCCCTAGCTATCTGATGTACCAGACTCAGCCAAACAGAGCAGGCCCTAGCTATCTGATGTACCAGACACAGCCAAACAGAGCAGGCCCTAGCTATCTGATGTACCAGACACAGCCAAACAGAGCAGGCCCTAGCTATCTGATGTACCAGGACAGCCAAACAGAGCAGGCCCTAGCTATCTGATGTACCAGACTCAGCCAAACAGAGCAGGCCCTAGCTATCTGATGTACCAGACTCAGCCAAACAGAGCAGGCCCTAGCTATCTGATGTACCAGACACAGCCAAACAGAGCAGGCCCTAGCTATCTGATGTACCAGACTCAGCCAAACAGAGCAGGCCCTAGCTATCTGATGTACCAGACACAGCCAAACAGAGCAGGCCCTAGCTATCTGATGTACCAGACACAGCCAAACAGAGCAGGCCCTAGCTATCTGATGTACCAGACTCAGCCAAACAGAGCAGGCCCTAGCTATCTGATGTACCAGACACAGCCAAACAGAGCAGGCCCTAGCTATCTGATGTACCAGACTCAGCCAACCAGAGCAGGCCCTAGCTATCTGATGTACCAGACTCAGCCAACCAGAGCAGGCCCTAGCTATCTGATGTACCAGGTGCAGCTTTAAGTCCAGATAAAAGCGTTAATTAAAATAATCACTCTTTAAAGGACCGGGATCACTCAACCGATCGGCTTTCAGATTGACCTCGCTCAATGTCTTAATCTGTTATTCACTTGTTTAGCTCTGCTTTCCCCCTCTCACCGTGCTTATACACACACACACACACACGCACGCACGCACGCACGCACACACACACACACCTAAATGACCTTTTCTGGCTGCAGTACAGGCTACTGTGGACAGAGGCTCTCAGAGCACCCCCTCCCTCCTCCCCTCCTCCCCCTCCCCTCCTCCCCTCCTCCCCTCCTCCCCCCCTCCCCCTCCTCCCCCCTCCCCTCCTCCCCCCTCCCCCCCCTCCCCCCCCCTCCCCCCCCCCCTCCCCTCTCCCCCTCCCCCTCCCTCCTCCCCCTCCCCCTCCCCTCCTCCCCCTCCCCTCCTCCCCTCTCCCCCCTCCCCCTCCCCTTCTCCCGTACCTAAAAACACCAGCATAAGCATTTCTCCTCTCCCTCTGCTCAGTCTCCTGAAAGTGCTGCAGCTGCATTTACGGAGGAGAGTGGAGCAGCAACTGCAGCTGAATTAACCAATCTGTATATTCAGGGTGTTGTTGGAGGGAGATGAATCCAATGTGAAGGAGGAGGAGGAGGCGTGGAGGAGGAGGATGAGGAAGATGAGGAAGATGGGATGTGGAGGAGCACTGAGTGAGATACAGTGGGACTTTGGGAGATAGGGAAGGAGAGGAGAGGAGTAAGGGGGGAGAGGAGAATGAGGGGAGAGGAGTGTAGAGGAGTATGGAGTATGGGGGAGATGAGGAGTGTAGAGGAGAGGAGAGGAGTATGGGGGAGAGGAGTATGGGGGAGATGAGGAGTATGGGGGAGAGGAGAATGGAGGAGATTAGGAGTATGGTGTATGGGGGAGAGGAGTATGGGGGAGAGGAGTATGGGGGAGAGGAGTATGGAGGAGAGGAGGAGTATGGGGGAGATGAGGAGTAAGGGGAGAGGAGTATGGGGGAGAGGAGAATGGAGGAGATGAGGAGTATGGAGTATGGGGGAGAGGAGTATGGGGGAGATGAGGAGTATGGGGGAGAGGAGAATGGAGGAGATGAGGAGTATGGAGGAGAGGAGTATGGGGGAGAGGAGTATGGAGGAGAGGAGTATGGGGGAGAGGAGTATGGGGGAGATGAGGAGTATGGGGGAGATGAGGAGTATGGGGGAGATGAGGAGTATGGGGGAGAGGAGTATGGGGGAGATGAGGAGTATGGGGGAGAGGAGTATGGGGGAGTTGAGGAGTATGGGGGAGAGGAGAATGGGGGAGGGAGTATGGGGGAGAGGAGTATGGGGGAGAGGAGTATGGGGGAGAGGAGAATGGAGGAGATGAGGAGTATGGAGCATGGGGGAGAGGAGTATGGAGGAGAGAGTATGGGGGAGAGGAGTATGGGGGAGAGGAGTATGGGGGAGAGGAATATGGGGGACAGAAGTATGGGGGAGAGGAGTATGGAGGAGAGGAGTATGGGGGAGGGGAAATGGGGGGATGAGGAGTATGGGGGAGAGGGGTATGGGGGAGAGAAGTATGGGGGAGAGGAGTATGGGCGAGAGGAGTATGGGGTGAGAGAAGTATGGGGGTATAGGGGAGAGGAGTATGGGGGAGAGGAGTATGGGGGAGAGGGGTATGGGGGAGAGGAGTATGGGGGAGAAGCCTCAGTGTGAAGCCTCAGTGTGACGCCTCAGTGTGAAGCCTCAGTGTGAAGCCTCAGTGTGACGCCTCAGTGTGAAGCCTCAGTGTGAAGCCTCAGTGTGACGCCTCCGCGTGACGCCTCCGAGGTGAAGCCTCAGTGTGACGCCTCCGTGTGAAGCCTCAGTGTGACGCCTCAGTGTGACGCCTCAGTGTGACGCCTCCGCGTGACGCCTCAGTGTGACGCCTCAGTGTGACGCCTCCGTGTGAAGCCTCAGTGTGACGTCTCAGTGTGACGCCTCAGTGTGACGCCTCAGTGTGACGCCTCAGTGTGACGCCTCAGTGTGACGCCTCAGTGTGATGCCTCAGTGTGAAGCCTCAGTGTGACGCCTCAGTGTGAAGCCTCAGTGTGAAGCCTCAGTGTGACGCCTCAGTGTGATGCCTCAGTATGAAGCCTCAGTGTGACGCTCAGTATGAAGCCTCAGTGTGACGCCTCCGCGTGACGCCTCAGTGTGACGCCTCCGCGTGAAGCCTCAGTGTGAAGCCTCAGTGAAGCCTCAGTGTGAAGCCTCAGTGTGACGCTCAGTGTGAAGCCTCAGTGTGACGCCTCAGTGTGAAGCCAGTGTGAAGCCTCAGTGTGATGCCTCAGTGTGATGCCTCAGTATGAAGCCTCAGTGTGACGCCTCAGTATGAAGCCTCAGTGTGACGCCTCAGTAAGAAGCCTCCGCGTGACGCCTCAGTGTGACGCCTCAGTATGACGCCTCAGTGTGACGCCTCAGTGTGAAGCCTCAGTGTGACGCCTCAGTATGAAGCCTCAGTGTGACGCCTCCGCATGACACCTCAGTGTGACGCCTCAGTATGACGCCTCAGTATGAAGCCTCAGTGTGAAGCCTCAGTGTGACGCCTCAGTATGAAGCCTCAGTATGACGCCTCAGTGTGACACCTCAGTGTGAAGCCTCAGCGTGACGCCTCAGTATGACGCCTCAGTGTGACGCCTCAGTGTGAAGCCTCAGTGTGACGCCTCAGTATGAAGCCTCAGTGTGACGCCTCCAGTGTGACACCTCAGTGTGACGCCTCCGCGTGAAGCCTCAGTGTGACGCCTCAGTGTGACGCCTCAGTGTGAAGCCTCAGTGTGACG
>NC_056447.1:54887370-54962370 GCF_018296145.1 Oncorhynchus tshawytscha | reverse complement strand
GGGAATAGGGTTCTATAGGGCCCTGGTCTAAAGTAGTGCACTATATAGGGAATAGGGTTCTATAGGGCTCTGGTCTAAAGTAGTGCACTATATAGGGAATAGGGTTCTATAGGGCCCTGGTCTAAAGTAGTGTACTATATATAGGGAATAGGGTTCTATAGGGCTCTGGTCTAAAGTAGTGCACTATATAGGGAATAGGGTGTTATTTGGAACACACTCACTGTGCCATAAATATAGGGATGCTGCCGGGGAGGAAACCTCATTTTCCTGTCAAGTTATTTCTATCCTCTTTCCAGTGGTGATTTGGTGTAGAATACCTGAGCGATTCATTAACCCCACCAGCCAATCCCCATGCTCTGTTTCCCTTTCTGTTTCCCTCTCAGGACACACACTTTTCTAATGGGCCAATCCATCCGGACTAAAACCCCACTATTTGCTTCATTACTGTTTGTGATTGTGATTGATAGCTAGTTTTCCTTTGAAACATTTGATCCAGAAATGAACCCAGTAGGAATGAACAGAATCGATTTCCAGTAGAATGTAGAACATTCCAGTAGAATGTTAGAATGTAGAACATTCCAGTAGAATGTAGAATGTTAGAATGTAGAACATTCCAGTAGAATGTAGAATGTTAGAATGTAGAACATTCCAGTAGAATGTAGAACATTCCAGTAGAATGTTAGAATGTAGAACATTCCAGTAGAATGTAGAATGTTAGAATGTAGAACATTCCAGTAGAATGTAGAAGTGCTGGTATATCTATAGTATTGTCTGGGCTCTTTTTTTTGCGCAGTGCAGTAAATTACCCCCTGGCTGATTCACCTCCTCCTCCACTCTCTTATCCCCCACGGGAGAACATGATCCTCTCACCCCCCCACGGTCCAATGGGGGAACCTGATCCTCTCTCCCCCACGGTCCAATGGGAGAACATGATTCTCTCACCCCCACGGTCCAATGTGAGAACCTGATTCTCTCACCCCCACGGTCCAATGGGAGAACCTGATCCTCTCACCCCCACGGTCCAATGGGGGAACCTGATCCTCTCACTCCCCCACGGTCCAATGGGAGAACCTAATCCTCTCACTCCCCCACAGTCCAATGGGGGAACCTGATCCTCTCACTTGCATGGTCTATAAGGAGAGAGGGAAGTGTGAGATATAATGGACTATAAGGAGAGTGGGAAGTGTGAGATATAATGGACTATAAGGAGCGAGGGAAGTGTGAGATATAATGGACTATAAGGAGAGTGAAGTGTGAGATATAATGGACTATAAGGAGAGAGGGAAGTGTGAGATATAATAGACTATAAGGAGAGAGGGAAGTGTGAGATATAATGGACTATAAGGAGAGAGGGAAGTGTGAGATCTAATAGACTATAAGGATAGAGGGAAGTGTGAGATATAATAGACTATAAGGAGAGAGGGAAGTGTGAGATATAATGGACTATAAGGAGAGAGGGAAGTGTGAGATATAATGGACTATAAGGAGAGTGGGAAGTGTGAGATATAATGGACTATAAGGAGCGAGGGAAGTGTGAGATATAATGGACTATAAGGAGAGAGGGAAGTGTGAGATATAATGGACTATAAGGAGAGTGAAGTGTGAGATATAATGGACTATAAGGAGAGAGGGAAGTGTGAGATATAATAGACTATAAGGAGAGAGGGAAGTGTGAGATATAATGGACTATAAGGAGAGAGGGAAGTGTGAGATCTAATAGACTATAAGGATAGAGGGAAGTGTGAGATATAATAGACTATAAGGAGAGAGGGAAGTGTGAGATATAATAGACTATAAGGAGAGAGGGAAGTGTGAGATATAATGGACTATAAGGAGAGAGGGAAGTGTGAGATCTAATAGACTATAAGGATAGAGGGAAGTGTGAGATATAATAGACTATAAGGAGAGAGGGAAGTGTGAGATATAATGGACTATAAGGAGAGAGGGAAGTGTGAGATATAATAGACTATAAGGAGAGAGGGAAGTGTGAGATATAATAGACTATAAGGAGAGAGGGAAGTGTGAGATCTAATGGACAATTATTTATTTTATCTTATTTCACCTTTATTTAACCAGGTAGGCAAGTTGAGAACAAGTTCTCATTTACAATTGCGACCTCGCCAAGATAAAGCAAAGCAGTTCGACACATACAACGACACAGAGTTACACATGGAGTAAAACAAGCATACAGTCAATAATACAGTATAAACAAGTCTATATACGATGTGAGCAAATGAGGTGAGATAAGGGAGGTAAAGGCAAAAAAAGGCCATGGTGGCAAAGTAAATACAATATAGCAAGTAAAACACTGGAATGGTAGATTTGCAGTGGAAGAATGTGCAAAGTAGAAATACAAAATAATAGGGTGCAAAGGAGCAAAATAAATAAATAAATAAAATAAAATAAATACAGTAGGGAAAGAGGTAGTTGTTTGGCCTAAATTATAGGTGGGCTATGTACAGGTGCAGTAATCTGTGAGCTGCTCTGACAGTTGGTGCTTAAAGCTAGTGAGGGAGATAAGTGTTTCCAGTTTCAGAGATTTTTGTAGTTCGTTCCAGTCAATGGCATCAGAGAACTGGAAGGAGAGGCGGCCAAAGAAAGAATTGGTTTTGGGGGTGACCAGAGAGATATACCTGCTGGAGCGCGTGCTACAGGTGGGTGCTGTTATGGTGACCAGTGAGCTGAGATAAAGGGGGACTTTACCTAGCAGAGTCTTGTAGATGACCTGGAGCCAGTGAGTTTGGCGACGAGTATGAAGCGAGGGCCAGCCAACAAAAGCGTACAGGTCGCAGTGGTGGGTAGTATATGGGGCTTTGGTGACAAAACGGATGGCACTGTGATAGACTGCATCCAATTTGTTGAGTAGGGTATTGGAGGCTATTTTGTAAATGACATCGCCAAAGTCGAGGATTGGTAGGATGGTCAGTTTTACAAGGGTATGTTTGGCAGCATGAGTGAAGGATGCTTTGTTGCGAAATAGGAAGCCAATTCTAGATTTAACTTTGGATTGGAGATGTTTGATATGGGTCTGGAAGGAGAGTTTACAGTCTAACCAGACACCTAGGTATTTGTAGTTGTCCACATATTCTAAGTCAGAGCCGTCCAGAGTAGTGATGTTGGACAGGCGGGCAGGTGCAGGTAGCGATCGGATGAAGGAGAAAGTGGTTAAAAGTATAAGTGTTAAAGACTTTGAATAATGACGTGCCTACTGTGAGGGGACTACTGTACCAGTGACACGAGCCTACCAGACGAGCTAAACTACTTCTATGCTCGCTTCAAGGCAAATAACACTGAAACATGCATGAGTACACCAGCTGTACCGGAAGACTGTGTGATCACGCTCTCCATAGCCGATGTGAGTAAGACCTTTAAACAGGTCAACATTCACAAGGCCGCAGGGCCAGATGGATTACCAGGACGTGTACCGCAAGCATGAACTGACCAACTGGCAAGTGGTCAACCTCTCCCTGTCCGAGTCTGTAATACCAACATGTTTCAAGCAGACCATCATAGTCCCTGTGCCCAAGAACACTAAGGTAACCTGCCTAAATGACTACCGACCCGTGGCACTCACGTCTGTAGCCATGTAGTGCTTTGAAAGCCTGGTAGGGGCTAGTAAGTAAGCATTTCAATGTAAGGTTGTATTCGGCGCATGTGACTAATAAAATTTGATTTGATTTCAATTGCTCTCACTCTCTCTCCCACACACACACACCAATGACCTACTGTGGGATGTGGAACACATGATCAGGTTGTTTAACACTAACACTAACCTTAACCCTCAACCCCCTAGAAATAGCAATTGACCTCGTGGGGATGAACAAAATGTCCCCAGTTGGTCAAATGTTTGACTGTTTACTATTTACTACTAACAGTTAAAGATATCCACACACACACACACAAACACACACACACACACACGCACACACACACACACACACACACACACACACACACACACACACACACACACACACACACACACACACACACACACACACACACACACACACACACACACACACACACACACACACTCAGAACCTGTAGAGCTAATTAATATGGTTAATTAACCCTCAGTCTTCCATCCCAGCTGACAGTGTCTCTCCATCCCAAATGGTTCCCTATTCCCTATATAGTGTACTACTTTAGACCAGAGCCCTATAGATCCCTATTCCCTATATAGTGCACTACTTTAGACCAGAGCCCTATAGAACCCTATAGAACCCTATTCCCTATATATATAGTGCACTACTTTAGACCAGGGCCCTATGGGCTCCAGTGCACTATATGTAGGGAATAGAGTGCCAATTAGAGTTGCATTGATCAGGATCTCTTGAATTCTAAAAGCCTTCATCCTCAGTGGGAATACATCACCGGTAGATCCCTCTATGATCCATGATCTTGGCCATCCTTAGATCTCCAGCCTCCCAGAGAGTCACACAGCAAGCTACATCTCTGGTATCTGCATTAACTGATTGGGATAGTTCATCATTATTAGCATTTGTGTCAATACTCCCCTGAGGGTAAACATACTTAAGCGATTGTTTCTTAGACAAATACACTCACTGTGCTGTGGAACAAGGCACTCTAGTCAAGGGTTCCCCAACTGGCGGATCGGGGGCCTAATTTGTCCCCCCCCACCCATGTTTTTTCTGAGTAAAAAAAAAAAAAACGATACTTGTTTGGCAGCGTGAGTGAAGGAGGTTTTGTTGTGAAATAGGAAGCCGATTCTGTATTTAATTTTGTATTGGAGATGTTTAATATGAGTCTGGAAAGAGAGTTTACAGTCTAACCAGACACCTAGGTATTTGTAGTTGTCCACATGTTCTAAGTCCGAGTAGTGACGCAAGTCGGGCGGGCAGCAATCGGATGGCAGGGCAAGAGGGATATAGGTCTGTAACAGTTTGGATCTAGAGTGTCACCCCCTTTGAAGAGGGGGATGACCGCGGCAGCTTTGCAATCTTTAGGGATCTCGGACGATACGAAAGAGAGGTTGAACAGACTGGTAATAGGGGTTGCAACAATGGTGGTGGACAATTTGAGAAATAGGGGGTCCAGATTGTCTGGCCCAGCGGATTTGTACGGTTCCAGGTTTTGCAGTTCTTTCAGAACATCTGCTATCTGGATTTGGGTAAAGGAGAAGCTGGGGAGGCTTGGGCAAGTAGCTGTGGGGGGTGCAGAGCTGTTGGCTGGGGTTGGGCTAGCCAGGAGGAAACTGACCCAGCCTGGTTAACCTATCCTAGCTGTACTGACCCAGCCTGGTTAACCTATCCTAGCTGTACTGACCCGGCCTGGTTAACCTATCCTAGCTGTACAGACCCGGCCTGGTTAACCTATCCTAGCTGTACTGACCTGGCCTGGTTAACCTATCCTAGCTGTACTGACCCGGCCTGGTTAACCTATCCTAGCTGTACTGACCCGGCCTGGTTAACCTATCCTAGCTGTACTGACCCAGCCTGGTTAACCTATCCTAGCTGTACTGACCCGGCCTGGTTAACCTATCCTAGCTGTACTGACCTGGCCTGGTTAACCTATCCTAGCTGTACTGACCCGGCCTGGTTAACCTATCCTAGCTGTACAGACCCGGCCTGGTTAACCTATCCTAGCTGTACTGACCAGGCCTGGTTAACCTATCCTAGCTGTACTGACCCGGCCTGGTTAACCTATCCTAGCTGTACTGACCCGGCCTGGTTAACCTATCCTAGCTGTACTGACCCGGCCTGGTTAACCTATCCTAGCTGTACAGACCCGGCCTGGTTAACCTATCCTAGCTGTACTGACCTGGCCTGGTTAACCTATCCTAGCTGTACTGACCCGGCCTGGTTAACCTATCCTAGCTGTACAGACCCGGCATGGTTAACCTATCCTAGCTGTACAGACCCGGCCTGGTTAACCTATCCTAGCTGTACAGACCCGGCATGGTTAACCTATCCTAGCTGTACAGACCCGGCCTGGTTAACCTATCCTAGCTGTACTAACCCGGCCTGGTTAACCTATCCTAGCTGTACAGACCCGGCCTGGTTAACCTATCCTAGCTGTACTGACCCGGCCTGGTTAACCTATCCTAGCTGTACTGACCCGGCCTGGTTAACCTATCCTAGCTGTACTGACCCGGCCTGGTTAACCTATCCTAGCTGTACTGACCCGGCCTGGTTAACCTATCCTAGCTGTACAGACCCGGCCTGGTTAACCTATCCTAGCTGTACTGACCGGGCCTGGTTAACCTATCCTAGCTGTACAGACCCGGCCTGGTTAACCTATCCTAGCTGTACTGACCCGGCCTGGTTAACCTATCCTAGCTGTACAGACCCGGCCTGGTTAACCTATCCTAGCTGTACTGACCCGGCCTGGTTAACCTATCCTAGCTGTACAGACCCGGCCTGGTTAACCTATCCTAGCTGTACAGACCCGGCCTGGTTAACCTATCCTAGCTGTACTGACCTGGCCTGGTTAACCTATCCTAGCTGTACTGACCCGGCCTGGTTAACCTATCCTAGCTGTACAGACCCGGCCTGGTTAACCTATCCTAGCTGTACAGACCCGGCCTGGTTAACCTATCCTAGCTGTACTGACCCGGCCTGGTTAACCTATCCTAGCTGTACTGACCCAGCCTGGTTAACCTATCCTAGCTGTACTGACCCGGCCTGGTTAACCTATCCTAGCTGTACAGACCCGGCCTGGTTAACCTATCCTAGCTGTACTGACCTGGCCTGGTTAACCTATCCTAGCTGTACTGACCCGGCCTGGTTAACCTATCCTAGCTGTACAGACCTGGCCTGGTTAACCTATCCTAGCTGTACTGACCCGGCCTGGTTAACCTATCCTAGCTGTACTGACCCGGCCTGGTTAACCTATCCTAGCTGTACAGACCCGGCCTGGTTAACCTATCCTAGCTGTACAGACCCGGCCTGGTTAACCTATCCTAGCTGTACTGACCCGGCCTGGTTAACCTATCCTAGCTGTACTGACCTGGCCTGGTTAACCTATCCTAGCTGTACTGACCCGGCCTGGTTAACCTATCCTAGCTGTACAGACCCGGCCTGGTTAACCTATCCTAGCTGTACTGACCCGGCCTGGTTAACCTATCCTAGCTGTACAGACCTGGCCTGGTTAACCTATCCTAGCTGTACTGACCCGGCCTGGTTAACCTATCCTAGCTGTACAGACCCGGCCTGGTTAACCTATCCTAGCTGTACTGACCCGGCCTGGTTAACCTATCCTAGCTGTACTGACCTGGCCTGGTTAACCTATCCTAGCTGTACTGACCCGGCCTGGTTAACCTATCCTAGCTGTACAGACCTGGCCTGGTTAACCTATCCTAGCTGTACTGACCCGGCCTGGTTAACCTATCCTAGCTGTACTGACCTGGCCTGGTTAACCTATCCTAGCTGTACAGACCCGGCCTGGTTAACCTATCCTAGCTGTACTGACCTGGCCTGGTTAACCTATCCTAGCTGTACAGACCCGGCCTGGTTAACCTATCCTAGCTGTACAGACCCGGCCTGGTTAACCTATCCTAGCTGTACTGACCCGGCCTGGTTAACCTATCCTAGCTGTACTGACCCGGCCTGGTTAACCTATCCTAGCTGTACTGACCCGGCCTGGTTAACCTATCCTAGCTGTACTGACCCAGCCTGGTTAACCTATCCTAGCTGTACTGACCCGGCCTGGTTAACCTATCCTAGCTGTACAGACCTGGCCTGGTTAACCTATCCTAGCTGTACTGACCTGGCCTGGTTAACCTATCCTAGCTGTACAGACCCGGCCTGGTTAACCTATCCTAGCTGTACTGACCAGGCCTGGTTAACCTATCCTAGCTGTACTGACCCGGCCTGGTTAACCTATCCTAGCTGTACTGACCCGGCCTGGTTAACCTATCCTAGCTGTACTGACCCGGCCTGGTTAACCTATCCTAGCTGTACAGACCCGGCCTGGTTAACCTATCCTAGCTGTACTGACCTGGCCTGGTTAACCTATCCTAGCTGTACTGACCCGGCCTGGTTAACCTATCCTAGCTGTACAGACCCGGCATGGTTAACCTATCCTAGCTGTACAGACCCGGCCTGGTTAACCTATCCTAGCTGTACAGACCCGGCATGGTTAACCTATCCTAGCTGTACAGACCCGGCCTGGTTAACCTATCCTAGCTGTACTAACCCGGCCTGGTTAACCTATCCTAGCTGTACAGACCCGGCCTGGTTAACCTATCCTAGCTGTACTGACCCGGCCTGGTTAACCTATCCTAGCTGTACAGACCCGGCCTGGTTAACCTATCCTAGCTGTACTGACCCGGCCTGGTTAACCTATCCTAGCTGTACTGACCCGGCCTGGTTAACCTATCCTAGCTGTACTGACCCGGCCTGGTTAACCTATCCTAGCTGTACTGACCCGGCCTGGTTAACCTATCCTAGCTGTACAGACCCGGCCTGGTTAACCTATCCTAGCTGTACTGACCCGGCCTGGTTAACCTATCCTAGCTGTACAGACCCGGCCTGGTTAACCTATCCTAGCTGTACTGACCCGGCCTGGTTAACCTATCCTAGCTGTACAGACCCGGCCTGGTTAACCTATCCTAGCTGTACTGACCCGGCCTGGTTAACCTATCCTAGCTGTACAGACCCGGCCTGGTTAACCTATCCTAGCTGTACAGACCCGGCCTGGTTAACCTATCCTAGCTGTACTGACCTGGCCTGGTTAACCTATCCTAGCTGTACTGACCCGGCCTGGTTAACCTATCCTAGCTGTACAGACCCGGCCTGGTTAACCTATCCTAGCTGTACAGACCCGGCCTGGTTAACCTATCCTAGCTGTACTGACCCGGCCTGGTTAACCTATCCTAGCTGTACTGACCCGGCCTGGTTAACCTATCCTAGCTGTACTGACCCGGCCTGGTTAACCTATCCTAGCTGTACAGACCCGGCCTGGTTAACCTATCCTAGCTGTACTGACCTGGCCTGGTTAACCTATCCTAGCTGTACTGACCCGGCCTGGTTAACCTATCCTAGCTGCCGGCCTGGTTAACCTATCCTAGCTACAGACCTGGCCTGGTTAACCTATCCTAGCTGTACTGACCCGGCCTGGTTAACCTATCCTAGCTGTACTGACCCGGCCTGGTTAACCTATCCTAGCTGTACAGACCCGGCCTGGTTAACCTATCCTAGCTGTACAGACCCGGCCTGGTTAACCTATCCTAGCTGTACTGACCCGGCCTGGTTAACCTATCCTAGCTGTACTGACCTGGCCTGGTTAACCTATCCTAGCTGTACTGACCCGGCCTGGTTAACCTATCCTAGCTGTACAGACCCGGCCTGGTTAACCTATCCTAGCTGTACTGACCCGGCCTGGTTAACCTATCCTAGCTGTACAGACCTGGCCTGGTTAACCTATCCTAGCTGTACTGACCCGGCCTGGTTAACCTATCCTAGCTGTACAGACCCGGCCTGGTTAACCTATCCTAGCTGTACTGACCCGGCCTGGTTAACCTATCCTAGCTGTACTGACCTGGCCTGGTTAACCTATCCTAGCTGTACTGACCCGGCCTGGTTAACCTATCCTAGCTGTACAGACCTGGCCTGGTTAACCTATCCTAGCTGTACTGACCCGGCCTGGTTAACCTATCCTAGCTGTACTGACCTGGCCTGGTTACCCTATCCTAGCTGTACAGACCCGGCCTGGTTAACCTATCCTAGCTGTACAGACCCGGCCTGGTTAACCTATCCTAGCTGTACTGACCCGGCCTGGTTAACCTATCCTAGCTGTACTGACCCGGCCTGGTTAACCTATCCTAGCTGTACTGACCCGGCCTGGTTAACCTATCCTAGCTGTACTGACCCGGCCTGGTTAACCTATCCTAGCTGTACAGACCTGGCCTGGTTAACCTATCCTAGCTGTACTGACCCGGCCTGGTTAACCTATCCTAGCTGTACTGACCTGGCCTGGTTAACCTATCCTAGCTGTACAGACCCGGCCTGGTTAACCTATCCTAGCTGTACAGACCCGGCCTGGTTAACCTATCCTAGCTGTACTGACCCGGCCTGGTTAACCTATCCTAGCTGTACTGACCCGGCCTGGTTAACCTATCCTAGCTGTACTGACCCGGCCTGGTTAACCTATCCTAGCTGTACTGACCCGGCCTGGTTAACCTATCCTAGCTGTACTGACCCGGCCTGGTTAACCTATCCTAGCTGTACAGACCCGGCCTGGTTAACCTATCCTAGCTGTACTGACCCGGCCTGGTTAACCTATCCTAGCTGTACAGACCAGGCCTGGTTAACCTATCCTAGCTGTACTGACCCGGCCTGGTTAACCTATCCTAGCTGTACTGACCCGGCCTGGTTAACCTATCCTAGCTGTACTGACCCGGCCTGGTTAACCTATCCTAGCTGTACAGACCTGGCCTGGTTAACCTATCCTAGCTGTACTGACCCGGCCTGGTTAACCTATCCTAGCTGTACTGACCCGGCCTGGTTAACCTATCCTAGCTGTACTGACCCGGCCTGGTTAACCTATCCTAGCTGTACTGACCCGGCCTGGTTAACCTATCCTAGCTGTACTGACCCGGCCTGGTTAACCTATCCTATCTGTACTGACCCGGCCTGGTTAACCTATCCTAGCTGTACTGACCCGGCCTGGTTAACCTATCCTAGCTGTACTGACCCGGCCTGGTTAACCTATCCTAGCTGTACTGACCCGGCCTGGTTAACCTATCCTAGCTGTACTGACCCGGCCTGGTTAACCTATCCTAGCTGTACTGACCCGGCCTGGTTAACCTATCCTAGCTGTACTGACCTGGCCTGGTTAACCTATCCTAGCTGTACAGACCCGGCCTGGTTAACCTATCCTAGCTGTACTGACCCGGCCTGGTTAACCTATCCTAGCTGTACTGACTTGGCCTGGTTAACCTATCCTAGCTGTACTGACCCGGCCTGGTTAACCTATCCTAGCTGTACTGACCCGGCCTGGTTAACCTATCCTAGCTGTACAGACCCGGCCTGGTTAAGCATTCAGCATGATTGAGAAACAAAAGAAAAATGAGGGGATTAGAGAGACATTGGTGTTTTTCTTTTGTTTTACAGAACAGTAGATAACTAGCCTGGAACACAACATACCAGTTAGGCTGTTTCAATTTCAGGTTAGGGGGGTGATCATTCCATCGTGGTTCTGGCAACTTATAGCTATAGCATCTGCTTCTTAAAAACAAATGACAATGTACATAACACTCTTATAATGCTCTTTGTCAACCTTGTACACCCACTTTTGCCTTGAACTGCTGTTATTCTGCGTAGCTGCAATGCTGTATCTGACATCTGTCATGCCATATGATCTCTGCAGTCATAATAGCTCATAGATAGCACAGAGACATGCCATCCTTCGGATTTGCTTAGTGGGCCGTTTTCCTAGTGTGTGTGTGTGTGTGTGTGTGTGTGTGTGTGTGTGTGTGTGTGTGTGTGTGTGTGTGTGACTGCGTGTACTAAGTCAGTGATGTGAGTCACCCCCTCGGTCAGGGGCAGAGCTCCGCTGTGATTTGCATCCCAAATGACACCATATAGGCCTTGGGCAAAAGTAGTGCACAAAATATAGAATATGATTCCATTTGGAACTAAGCCCCTCCCCACTCCCTGTTCTGAGTGCTTCATTTGTCTGTTTTGTTACACCAGGGTGATTTGCTTCTCTATCCCATTGTGTTAGGATCCTGGGATTCTATTGTTACAATGTGCTGAGCCGAATATGGAAACACATTATTGACAGATTATTCTGTTGTTACGGAGTATGATTCTCCCACTGTGACGCTAGAGCTGGTTATGGACACACACACGCACACACACACACACACGCACACACACACACGCACACACGCACACACGCACACAGACACAATGGTACCTGCAGTTTAGTACACAGACTAGAAGCTTAGGTGCAGGTTGAGGTCACACAGCTACAGTAGCTATTAGTAGATGGACAGTGCATTCGGAAAGTATTCAGACCCCTTGACATTTTCCACAGTCTTATTCTAAAATGTATTAAATCGTTTTTCCCCCCCTCATCAATCTACACACAATACCCCATAATGACATCACAATACCCCATAATGACATCACAATACCCCATAATGACATCACAATACCCCATAATGACATCACAATACCCCATAATGACAAAGAAAAAACTGGTTCTTAGAAATGTTTGCAAATGTATAACAATTTTTTAAACTGAAATAACTTATTGACATAAGTATTCAGACCCTTTGCTAGCAAACAACTTAATTTGTGTCCACCTGTAGTCAATTCTATTGATTGCACATGATATATATAAGGTCCCACAACCGACCCATGAGGTCAAAGGAATTGTCCATAGAGCTCCGAGACAGGACTGTGTCGAGGAACAGATCTGGGAAATGGTACCAAAACATTTCTGCAACATTGAAGGTCCCCAAGAACACAGTGGCCTCCATCATTCTTAAATGGAAGAAGTTTGGAACCACTACGACTCTTCCTAGAGCTGGCTGCCCGGCCAAACTGAACAATCGGGGGAGAAGGGCCTTGGTCAAGGAGGTGACCAAGAACCCGAGTTCCTCTGTGGAGATGGGAGAACCTTCCAGAAGGACAACCTTAATCCGGATGACACTGGGCCAATTGTGCGCCAAGTCATGGGTCTCCCGGTCGCAGCCGGCTTCGACACAGCCTGGTATCGAACCCGGGTCTGTAGTGACGCCTCTATACTTAGACCGCTGCGCCACTCGGAGGCCGACTAGTCAGTAGTCAGTATCGAGGGAAATATGAACAGAGCAAAGTATAGAGAGATCCTTGATGAAAACCTGCTCCAGAGCGCTCAGGACCTCCGACTGGGGTGAAGGTTCACCTTCGACCGGACAATGACCCTAAGCACACAGCCAAGACAATGCAGGAATGGCTTCAGGACAGGTCTCTGAATTTCCTTGGCCCAGCTAGAGCCTGGACTTGATCCTGATCGAACATCTCTGGAGAGACTGTGCAGTAACGCTCCCCATCCAACCTGACAGAGCTTATGAGGATCTGCAGAGAAGAATGGGAGAAACTCCCCAAATACAGGTGTGCCAAGCTTGTAGCATCAAACCCAAGAAGACTCGAGGCTGTAATCACTGCCAAAGGTGCTTCAACAAAGTACTGAATACTTATGTAAATGTGATCTGTTTTTTAGGTTTAATACATTTGCAAAAATGTCTAAAAACCTGTTTTTGCTTTGTCATTATGGGGTATTGTGATGTCATTATGGGGTATTGTGATGTCATTATGGGGTATCGTGTGTAGATTGATGAGGGGGGAAAAAACTATTTAATACATTTTAGAATAGGGCTGTAACGTAACTAAATGTGGAAAAAGGTCAAGGGGTCTGAATACTTTCCAAATACACAGTATGCTTTGCATTGATCATTGGCTTGTGCGTGACATTTATTTGTAAACTCTTGGGATGTTATCCAATATAATTATCCAGGATAATAGTCCATTCATGCATCTAGTTGTGCTATACGGCCACTGTTCATCACTATTTTACACTACTGTTTGTCTGTGACTGTCCTTCGCATTTGGCCAACCCACCTCCTGCCTCCATTCTAGACCTCTCTCCATCCCACCATCCCTCGGAATCCTCCTTCATCCAACCACATCCCTCGGAATCCTCCTTCATCCCACCATCCCTCGGAATCCTCCTTCATCCAACCATCCCTCGGAATCCTCCTTCATCCAATCATCCCTCGGAATCCTCCTTCATCCAACCATCAGTCAGAATCCTCCTTCATCCAACCACATCCCTCGGAATCCTCCTTCATCCAATCATCCCTCAGAATCCTCCTTCATCCAACCATCCCTCGGAATCCTCCTTCATCCAACCATTCCTCGGAATCCTCCTTCATCCAACCATCCCTCAGAATCCTTCTTCATCCAAACATCAGTCAGAATCCTCCTTTATCCAACCATCCCTCGGAATCCTCCTTCATCCAACCATTCCTCGGAATCCTCCTTCATCCAACCATCCCTCGGAATCCTCCTTCATCCAACCATCAGTCAGAATCCTCCTTCATCCAACCATCAGTCAGAATCCTCCTTCATCCAACCACATCCCTCGGAATCCTCCTTCATCCAACCATCAGTCAGAATCCTCCTTCATCCAACCATCCCTCAGAATCCTCCTTCATCCAACCATCAGTCAGAATCCTCCTTCATCCAACCATCCCTCAGAATCCTCCTTCATCCAACCATCCCTCAGAATCCTCCTTTATCCAACCATCAGTCAGAATCCTCCTTCATCCAACCATCAGTCAGAATCCTCCTTCATCCAACCATCAGTCAGAACCCTCCTTCATCCATCCATCAGTCAGAATCCTCCTTCATCCAACCATCAGTCAGAACCCTCCTTCATCCAACAATCAGTCAGAATCCTCCTTCATCCAACCATCAGTCAGAATCCTCCTTCATCAAACCACCAGTCAGAATCCTCCTTCATCCAACCATCAGTCAGAATCCTCCTTCATCCAACCATCAGTCAGAATCCTCCTTCATCCGCCAACGGAATCAGTAGTGGCAGTGTGTGTAACTCCTCTTACATCACCAACAGGACCTCCTAGTGCTTCTCACTCCTGTATTACCTATATTCAGCCGCTATTGGACGAGACAGGTCCCATTATGTCTGGCGAAATCCAAACACTGTGATGGTCCAGCGTGGTGGTGGTAGTGTGATGGTTTGGGGTCAGCATGGTGGTGGTAGTGTGATGGTTTGGGGTCCAGCATGGTGGTGGTAGTGTGATGGTTTGGGGTCAGCATGGTGGTGGTAGTGTGATGGTTTGGGGTCAGCATGGTGGTGGTAGTGTGATGGTTTGGGGTCAGCATGGTGGTGGTAGTGTGATGGTTTGGGGTCCAGCATGGTGGTGGTAGTGTGATGGTTTGGGGAAGCTTTGCTGCCTCAGGACCTGGATGACTTGCCTTAATAGAAGGAACCATGAATTCTGCTCTGTATCAGAGAATTCTACAGGAGAATGTCAGGCCACCCGTCTGTGAGCTGAAACTGAAGCACAGCTGGGTCATGCAGCAAGACAACGATCCAAAACACACAGTCATGTCTACGTGAAAATGGTTTTTAAAAAAGCAACAAATTTGAAGTTTTGGAATGGCCTAGTCAAAGTCTAGACCTAATCCCAATTGAGATGTTGTGGCAGGATTTGAAACGAGAAGTTGATGCTTGAAAACCCACAAATGTCGCTGAGTTAAAGCAGTTCTGCATGCAAGAGTGTGCCACAATTCCTCCACAGCGATGTGAGAGACTGATCAACTACAGGAAGTGTGTGGTTGGAGTCGTTGCAGCTAAAGGTGGACTGATCAACTACAGGAAGTGTTTGGTTGGAGTCATGGCAGCTAAAGGTGGACTGATCAACTACAGGAAGTGCTTGGTTGGAGTCATGGCAGCTAAAGGTGGACTGATCAACTACAGAAAGTGGTTGGTTGGAGTCATGGCAGCTAAAGGTGGACTGATCAACTACAGGAAGTGGTTGGTTGGAGTCATGGCAGCTAAAGGTGGACTGATCAACTACAGGAAGTGGTTGGTTGGAGTCGTTGCAGCTAAAGGTGGACTGATCAACTACAGGAAGTGTGTGGTTGGAGTCGTTGCAGCTAAAGGTGGACTGATCAACTACAGGAAGTGGTTGGTTGGAGTCATGGCAGCTAAAGGTGGACTGATCAACTACAGGAAGTGGTTGGTTGGAGTCGTTGCAGCTAAAGGTGGACTGATCAACTACAGGAAGTGTTTGGTTGGAGTCGTTGCAGCTAAAGGTGGACTGATCAACTACAGGAAGTGGTTGGTTGGAGTCGTTGCAGCTAAAGGTGGACTGATCAACTACAGGAAGTGTTTGGTTGGAGTCGTTGCAGCTAAAGGTGGACTGATCAACAACTACAGGAAGTGGTTGGTTGGAGTCGTTGCAGCTAAAGGTGGACTGATCAACTACAGGAAGTGGTTGGTTGGAGTCGTTGCAGCTAAAGGTGGACTGATCAACTACAGGAAGTGTTTGGTTGGAGTCGTTGCAGCTAAAGGTGGACTGATCAACTACAGGAAGTGTTTGGTTGGAGTCGTTGCAGCTAAAGGTGGAATGATCAACTACAGGAAGTGTTTGGTTGGAGTCGTTGCAGCTAAAGGGGGCACAACCAGTTACTGAGTGTCAGGGGGACATACCTTTTTCATACAGGGGAACTGGGTGTTGTATAACTTTGTTATTAAATAAAACAAGTATATACTTTTTTTTTTTTGTAAATTCAGGTTCCCTTTATCTAATATTAGGTTTTGGTTATAGATCTGATAACAAGTGTCAATAATATGCAAAAAATAAAGAAAATCAAAAAGAGGATCAAAACCTTTTCACCATACTGTATTAGATAATTGGGTTTCATTTGGGATGCAGACAGATTTAATCCACATTGAAAATGGCCCCTTTAGAAAAGGTTACACAGCATCTGCTTTGGGTTACTGAACGATAGGCTCTCTTTCATAAACTCTCTCGATTTTGTCCGTCTTTTCCCAAATGCATCACACACACAAGATTCATTTCATTAAACCCGAAGAAAAAAACGTTTTTTTGTTCGTTGACAAATGACACATATTTTACTGACTACTGACTACAGGTGCCCAGAGGAGTGGCTGTATGCTGTACTAGTAGTTAATAGATGGCTCATACAGGGAGAGGTGAATTAATTGACACACACACACCTTTATCAAAGATGTAGTGACACCTCCAGTACACACTGTGGCTCTAACTCCCTCTGTTGAAAACATACTATAAAGACTGTGACTCTAACTCCCTCTGTTGAAAACATACTATAAAGACTGTGACTCTAACTCCCTCTGTTGAAAACATACTATAAAGACTGACTCTAACTCCCTCTGTTGAAAACATACTATAAAGACTGTGACTCTAACTCCCTCTGTTGAAAACATACTATAAAGACTGTGACTCTAACTCCCTCTGTTGAAAACATACTATAAAGACTGTGACTCTAACTCCCTCTGTTGAAAACATACTTTAAAGACTGTGTCTCTAACTCCCTCTGTTGAAAGCATTTATTTATTTTAACCTTCACTTAACTAGGCAAGTCAGTTAAGAACACATTTGTATTTACAACGACGGCCTACCCCAGCCCTAACCCGGACGACGCTGGGCCAATTGTGTGCCACCCTATGGGACTCCCAATCACGGACGGTTGTGATAGAGCCTGGAATTGAACCAGGTCTATAGTGACTCCTCTAGCACTGAGAGGCAGTGCCTTAGACATCTGCGCCACTCGGGAGCACGTCTCTGTTAAAAGCATGTTATTCGACACTGTTAAAATATATAGCATATATATAGCAAAATATATAGCATATATATAGCAAAATATATAGCATATATATAGCAAAAGATATAGCATATGCTTTCAAGCACTGAGCCGTAGGGGACAACAGTTGTAGCATGTTATCGTGCATCATACAAGATTAATTATAATTTATAAGGCTGCTTGTTTGAGTTGAAAGACTTAAAGAGCCACAGAACACGCAGATTGACACGTGTTTTTCTGTTGCTCATTAGAAAAAACGAGGTAAACCTAACCCTTACCGTAACCCATAACCGTAAACCTAACCCTTACCCTAACCGTAACCCATAACCGTAAACCTAACCCTTACCATAACCCTAACCTATAACTGTAAACCTAACCCTTACCCTAACCCATAACCGTAACCCATAACCGTAAACCTAACCCTAACCGTAACCCATAACCGTAAACCTAACCCTTACCATAACCCATAACCGTAACCCATAACCGTAACCCATAACCGTAAACCTAACCCTTACCCTAACCCATAACCGTAACCCATAACCGTAACCCTAACCCATAACCCTAACCCTTACCATAACCCTTACCATACCCTAACCCTAACCCTAACCCTTACCATAACCCTAACCCTTACCATAACCCTAACCCATAACCCTAACCCATAACCGTAACCCTAACCCTTACCCTAAACCCATAACCCTTACCATAACCCTAACCCTAACCCTTACCATAACCCTAACCCATAACCATAACCCTAACCCTAACCCTAAACCCATAACCCTTACCATAACCCTAACCCTAACCCTTACCATAACCCTAACCCTAACCCTTACCATAACCCTAACCCATAACCCTAACCCATAACCGTAACCCTAACCCTTACCCTAAACCCATAACCCTTACCATAACCCTAAAATAGCCTTTGTCCTCGTGGGGACCTGGGTAATGTCCCTATGAGGGCGAATTTTCCTTGTTTTACCATCCTTGTGAGGAGTTTTGGGGATTTCCTGTACCCACGAGGATAATAATACAGGCACACACACACACACACACACACACACACACACACACACACACACACACACACACACACACACACACACACACACACACACACACACACACACACACACACACACACACACACACACACACACACACACACACACACACACACACACACACACACACACACACAGCAACATGCAGTTTACACACACAGCAACATGTAGTTTTTTTTGGAATTGTTAGTTAGATTACTTGCTCGTTATTACTGCATTGTCGGAACTAGAAGCACAAGCATTTCGCTACACTCGCATTAACATCTGCTAACCATGTGTATGTGACAAATAAAATTTGATTTGATTTGATTTGTTAGCCATCTGCTGTGAGAAGTGAATGAAGATTAGCCCGTCAGTGCTAAGTGAAAGGTCTTAATTATGGAGGCTCAACCTCTCCACTAAATCATGTTGATACCACGTCTACATCCCAAATGGCACCCTATATAGTGGACTACCTTAGCCCATAGGGTTCTGTTGAAAAGTAGCACACTATATAGGGCGTAGGGTGCCATTTGGTACGTGACCAACGACAGGAGGAGCAACCAGGACCGGGTCAAAACCGTAATGGGATGTTCAATATTTACTGCCATGAATGAATCCAAAACGATCATTCAGAACAAAACAACCTTATTATTCCCAGTAGTAAATATTTAACTATCGAGAGAAGATGTTTATAGAAGCAAATGACACTTTTAAATGCGCTTCTATTCCTTTAGTGGAATACTTGACAAAAGTGCTTGCAGCAGCAGCAGTGTAGAAGTACGGCACAAAGTCCACGTGGACTAGGTTACTCCGGGTATCTGGGAATATGCGGCACACCATTACTATGTCTACACAAAGGCCTACCGAAATATGAATTGAAGTCACCATTTCTGCTGATACAGTGTTACAAATGTATCAGTGTGTTTACCACTGCAATTAAACTACTATTACTTTCCTATGCGGTTCATTCAAGATTTGTTAGGTTGTCAAAAATGAAATAAATAAATAAATAGCCTGCAGCATTTAATCTATCTTCTTGGTCAATATATTTTTGTGAAGGCACCTGCTGATGTTGAGTGTTACAATCTGTATGCATGATCTGGTTCCTCTCTAGGTTTCTTCCTAGGTTCCTGTGTTCTAGGGAGTTCTTCCTAGGATCCCTCCGTTCTAGGGAGTTCTTCCTAGGATCCCTCCGTTCTAGGGAGTTCTTCCTAGGATCCCTCCGTTCTAGGGAGTTCTTCCTAGGTTCCTGCGTTCTAGGGAGTTCTTCCTAGGTTCCTGCGTTCTAGGGAGTTCTTCCTAGGTTCCCTCCGTTCTAGGGAGTTCTTCCTAGGTTCCCTACGTTCTAGGGAGTTCTTCCTAGGTTCTCTCCGTTCTAGGGAGTTCTTCCTAGGTTCCTCCGTTCTAGGGAGTTCTTCCTAGGTTCCTCCGTTCTAGGGAGTTCTTCCTAGGTTCCTCCATTCTAGGGAGTTCTTCCTAGGTTCTCTCCGTTCTAGGGAGTTCTTCCTAGGTTCCTCCGTTCTAGGGAGTTCTTCCTAGGTTCCCTACGTTCTAGGGAGTTCTTCCTAGGTTCCTCCGTTCTAGGGAGTTCTTCCTAGGTTCCCTACGTTCTAGGGAGTTCTTCCTAGGTTCCTGCGTTCTAGGGAGTTTTTCCTAGGTTCCTGCGTTCTAGGGAGTTCTTCCTAGGTTCCCTACGTTCTAGGGAGTTCTTCCTAGGTTCCTGCGTTCTAGGGAGTTCTTCCTAGGTTCCCTATGTTCTAGGGAGTTCTTCCTAGGTTCCTGCGTTCTAGGGAGTTCTTCCTAGGTTCCCTCTGTTCTAGGGAGTTCTTCCTAGGTTCCTCCGTTCTAGGGAGTTCTTCCTAGGTTCCCTACATTCTAGGGAGTTCTTCCTAGGTTCCTGCGTTCTAGGGAGTTCTTCCTAGGTTCCTCCGTTCTAGGGAGTTCTTCCTAGGTTCCTCCGTTCTAGGGAGTTCTTCCTAGGTTCCCTCCGTTCTAGGGAGTTCTTCCTAGGTTCCTCCGTTCTAGGGAGTTCTTCCTAGGTTCCTCCGTTCTAGGGAGTTCTTCCTAGGTTCCCCCGTTCTAGGGAGTTCTTCCTAGGTTCCCTCCGTTCTAGGGAGTTCTTCCTAGGTTCCTGCGTTCTAGGGAGTTCTTCCTAGGTTCCTGCGTTCTAGGGAGTTCTTCCTAGGTTCCTCCGTTCTAGGAGTTCTTCCTAGGTTCCTGCGTTCTAGGGAGTTCTTCCTAGGTTCCTGCGTTCTAGGGAGTTCTTCCTAGGTTCCCTCCGTTCTAGGGAGTTCTTCCTAGGTTCCTCCGTTCTAGGGAGTTCTTCCTAGGTTCCTCCATTCTAGGGAGTTCTTCCTAGGTTCTCTCCGTTCTAGGGAGTTCTTCCTAGGTTCCTCCGTTCTAGGGAGTTCTTCCTAGGTTCCCTACGTTCTAGGGAGTTCTTCCTAGGTTCCTGCGTTCTAGGGAGTTCTTCCTAGGTTCCTGCGTTCTAGGGAGTTCTTCCTAGGTTCCTGCGTTCTAGGGAGTTCTTCCTAGGTTCCCTCCGTTCTAGGGAGTTCTTCCTAGGTTCCTCCGTTCTAGGGAGTTCTTCCTAGGTTCCCTACGTTCTAGGGAGTTCTTCCTAGGTTCCTCCATTCTAGGGAGTTCTTCCTAGGTTCTCTCCGTTCTAGGGAGTTCTTCCTAGGTTCCTCCGTTCTAGGGAGTTCTTCCTAGGTTCCCTACGTTCTAGGGAGTTCTTCCTAGGTTCCTGCGTTCTAGGGAGTTCTTCCTAGGTTCCTGCGTTCTAGGGAGTTCTTCCTAGGTTCCTGCGTTCTAGGGAGTTCTTCCTAGGTTCCCTCCGTTCTAGGGAGTTCTTCCTAGGTTCCTCCGTTCTAGGGAGTTCTTCCTAGGTTCCCTACGTTCTAGGGAGTTCTTCCTAGGTTCCTGCGTTCTAGGGAGTTCTTCCTAGGTTCCTCCGTTCTAGGGAGTTCTTCCTAGGTTCCTCCGTTCTAGGGAGTTCTTCCTAGGTTCCTCCGTTCTAGGGAGTTCTTCCTAGGTTCCCTCCGTTCTAGGGAGTTCTTCCTAGGTTCCTCCGTTCTAGGGAGTTCTTCCTAGGTTCCTCCGTTCTAGGGAGTTCTTCCTAGGTTCCCCGTTCTAGGGAGTTCTTCCTAGGTTCCCTCCGTTCTAGGGAGTTCTTCCTAGGTTCCTGCGTTCTAGGGAGTTCTTCCTAGGTTCCTGCGTTCTAGGGAGTTCTTCCTAGGTTCCTCCGTTCTAGGGAGTTCTTCCTAGGTTCCTGCGTTCTAGGGAGTTCTTCCTAGGTTCCTGCATTCTAGGGAGTTCTTCCTAGGTTCCCTCCGTTCTAGGGAGTTCTTCCTAGGTTCCCTCCGTTCTAGGGAGTTCTTCTTAGGTTCCTCCGTTCTAGGGAGTTCTTCCTAGGTTCCTCCATTCTAGGGAGTTCTTCCTAGGTTCTCTCCGTTCTAGGGAGTTCTTCCTAGGTTCCTCCGTTCTAGGGAGTTCTTCCTAGGTTCCCTACGTTCTAGGGAGTTCTTCCTAGGTTCCTGCGTTCTAGGGAGTTCTTCTTAGGTTCCTCCGTTCTAGGGAGTTCTTCCTAGGTTCCTCCATTCTAGGGAGTTCTTCCTAGGTTCTCTCCGTTCTAGGGAGTTCTTCCTAGGTTCCTCCGTTCTAGGGAGTTCTTCCTAGGTTCCCTACGTTCTAGGGAGTTCTTCCTAGGTTCCTGCGTTCTAGGGAGTTCTTCTAGGTTCCTGCATTCTAGGGAGTTCTTCCTAGGTTCCTGCGTTCTAGGGAGTTCTTCCTAGGTTCCTCCGTTCTAGGGAGTTCTTCCTAGGTTCCTCCGTTCTAGGGAGTTCTTCCTAGGTTCCTCCATTCTAGGGAGTTCTTCCTAGGTTCTCTCCGTTCTAGGGAGTTCTTCCTAGGTTCCTCCGTTCTAGGGAGTTCTTCCTAGGTTCCCTACGTTCTAGGGAGTTCTTCCTAGGTTCCTGCGTTCTAGGGAGTTCTTCCTAGGTTCCTCCGTTCTAGGGAGTTCTTCCTAGGTTCCTGCGTTCTAGGGAGTTCTTCCTAGGTTCCTGCGTTCTAGGGAGTTCTTCCTAGGTTCCTGCGTTCTAGGGAGTTCTTCCTAGGTTCCTGCGTTCTAGGGAGTTCTTCCTAGGTTCCTCCGTTCTAGGGAGTTCTTCCTAGGTTCCTGCGTTCTAGGGAGTTCTTCCTAGGTTCCTGCGTTCTAGGGAGTTCTTCCTAGGTTCCCTCCGTTCTAGGGAGTTCTTCCTAGGTTCCTCCGTTCTAGGGAGTTCTTCCTAGGTTCCTCCATTCTAGGGAGTTCTTCCTAGGTTCTCTCCGTTCTAGGGAGTTCTTCCTAGGTTCCTCCGTTCTAGGGAGTTCTTCCTAGATTCCCTACGTTATAGGGAGTTCTTCCTAGGTTCCTGCGTTCTAGGGAGTTCTTCCTAGGTTCCTGCGTTCTAGGGAGTTCTTCCTAGGTTCCTGCGTTCTAGGGAGTTCTTCCTAGGTTCCCTCCGTTCTAGGGAGTTCTTCCTAGGTTCCTCCGTTCTAGGGAGTTCTTCCTAGGTTCCCTACGTTCTAGGGAGTTCTTCCTAGGTTCCCTCCGTTCTAGGGAGTTCTTCCTAGGTTCCTCCGTTCTAGGGAGTTCTTCCTAGGTTCCTCCGTTCTAGGGAGTTCTTCCTAGGTTCCCTACGTTCTAGGGAGTTCTTCCTAGGTTCCTGCGTTCTAGGGAGTTCTTCCTAGGTTCCTGCGTTCTAGGGAGTTCTTCCTAGGTTCCTGCGTTCTAGGGAGTTCTTCCTAGGTTCCCTCCGTTCTAGGGAGTTCTTCCTAGGTTCCTCCGTTCTAGGGAGTTCTTCCTAGGTTCCCTACGTTCTAGGGAGTTCTTCCTAGGTTCCTGCGTTCTAGGGAGTTCTTCCTAGGTTCCTCCGTTCTAGGGAGTTCTTCCTAGGTTCCTCCGTTCTAGGGAGTTCTTCCTAGGTTCCTCCGTTCTAGGGAGTTCTTCCTAGGTTCCCTCCGTTCTAGGGAGTTCTTCCTAGGTTCCTCCGTTCTAGGGAGTTCTTCCTAGGTTCCTCCGTTCTAGGGAGTTCTTCCTAGGTTCCCCGTTCTAGGGAGTTCTTCCTAGGTTCCCTCCGTTCTAGGGAGTTTTTCCTAGGTTCCTGCGTTCTAGGGAGTTCTTCCTAGGTTCCTGCGTTCTAGGGAGTTCTTCCTAGGTTCCTCCGTTCTAGGGAGTTCTTCCTAGGTTCCTGCGTTCTAGGGAGTTCTTCCTAGGTTCCTGCGTTCTAGGGAGTTCTTCCTAGGTTCCCTCCGTTCTAGGGAGTTCTTCCTAGGTTCCCTCCGTTCTAGGGAGTTCTTCTTAGGTTCCTCCGTTCTAGGGAGTTCTTCCTAGGTTCCTCCATTCTAGGGAGTTCTTCCTAGGTTCTCTCCGTTCTAGGGAGTTCTTCCTAGGTTCCTCCGTTCTAGGGAGTTCTTCCTAGGTTCCCTACGTTCTAGGGAGTTCTTCCTAGGTTCCTGCGTTCTAGGGAGTTCTTCTTAGGTTCCTCCGTTCTAGGGAGTTCTTCCTAGGTTCCTCCATTCTAGGGAGTTCTTCCTAGGTTCTCTCCGTTCTAGGGAGTTCTTCCTAGGTTCCTCCGTTCTAGGGAGTTCTTCCTAGGTTCCCTACGTTCTAGGGAGTTCTTCCTAGGTTCCTGCGTTCTAGGGAGTTCTTCTAGGTTCCTGCATTCTAGGGAGTTCTTCCTAGGTTCCTGCGTTCTAGGGAGTTCTTCCTAGGTTCCTCCGTTCTAGGGAGTTCTTCCTAGGTTCCTCCGTTCTAGGGAGTTCTTCCTAGGTTCCTGCGTTCTAGGGAGTTCTTCCTAGGTTCCTGCGTTCTAGGGAGTTCTTCCTAGGTTCCCTCCGTTCTAGGGAGTTCTTCCTAGGTTCCTCCGTTCTAGGGAGTTCTTCCTAGGTTCCTCCATTCTAGGGAGTTCTTCCTAGGTTCTCTCCGTTCTAGGGAGTTCTTCCTAGGTTCCTCCGTTCTAGGGAGTTCTTCCTAGGTTCCCTACGTTCTAGGGAGTTCTTCCTAGGTTCCTGCGTTCTAGGGAGTTCTTCCTAGGTTCCTCCGTTCTAGGGAGTTCTTCCTAGGTTCCTGCGTTCTAGGGAGTTCTTCCTAGGTTCCTGCGTTCTAGGGAGTTCTTCCTAGGTTCCTGCGTTCTAGGGAGTTCTTCCTAGGTTCCTGCGTTCTAGGGAGTTCTTCCTAGGATCCCTCCGTTCTAGGGAGTTCTTCCTAGGATCCCTCCGTTCTAGGGAGTTCTTCCTAGGTTCCCTCCGTTCTAGGGAGTTCTTCCTAGGTTCTCTCCGTTCTAGGGAGTTCTTCCTAGGTTCCCTACGTTCTAGGGAGTTCTTCCTAGGTTCCCTCCGTTCTAGGGAGTTCTTCCTAGGTTCCCTCCGTTCTAGGGAGTTCTTCCTAGGTTCCCTACGTTCTAGGGAGTTCTTCCTAGGTTCCCTACGTTCTAGGGAGTTCTTCCTAGGTTCCTGCGTTCTAGGGAGTTCTTCCTAGGTTCCCTATGTTCTAGGAAGTTCTTCCTAGGTTCCTGCGTTCTAGGGAGTTCTTCCTAGGTTCCTGCGTTCTAGGGAGTTCTTCCTAGGTTCCCTCCGTTCTAGGGAGTTCTTCCTAGGTTCCTCCGTTCTCGGGAGTTCTTCCTAGGTTCCCTACGTTCTAGGGAGTTCTTCCTAGGTTCCTGCGTTCTAGGGAGTTCTTCCTAGGTTCCCTCCATTCTAGGGAGTTCTTCCTAGGTTCCTCTGTTCTAGGGAGTTCTTCCTATGTTCCCTACGTTCTAGGGAGTTCTTCCTAGGTTCCTGCGTTCTAGGGAGTTCTTCCTAGGTTCCCTACGTTCTAGGGAGTTCTTCCTAGGTTCCTCTGTTCTAGGGAGTTCTTCCTAGGTTCCCTACGTTCTAGGGAGTTCTTCCTAGGTTCCCTACGTTCTAGGGAGTTCTTCCTAGGTTCCTGCGTTCTAGGGAGTTCTTCCTAGGTTCCTGCGTTCTAGGGAGTTCTTCCTAGGTTCCTGCGTTCTAGGGAGTTCTTCCTAGGTTCCTGCGTTCTAGGGTTTTTTTAGGCTGCGTTTCTGTATAGCACTACGTGACAACCGATGTGATGTAAAAAGGGTTTTATAAAATAAATCTGATTGATTGGTGTCGGCTTGTTACAGATCTGTTTGTATACAGGCTTAGTCTTATCCACACGATTCTCCCTGCAAACCTTCTCTAATCAAACTGAGTGAGTAAAGAGCAGGCTGCCTGCTCCATTGAAGACAAAACACATTCTTGTCCACAAAGCAGAGCCCGCCTCCCCTTCTACAGTACAAGTATCTCTTTGCAGTGTTTTGTACTGTAATAAACATTCATCGGCTTGCTTATTTTATTGCCTTGGGCTTGATTGATGGCAAATCTATGCAATCCTAGGGATCGGGTGGAACTGCATAATTGAAAAGTGACAAGTGTAGAGAAAGGTTTTAAATCAATAAGGCATAAGCCAAACGAAGAGTGGCTTTTCTGGCCTTCAAATCGATAACCACTATCATATTTGTTTGGCTTATTGAATGATGCAATTACTGTACGTCCTGATTTATATACTAATTTGTTTGACATTTTGCAGGATGCAATCTCTTGATGCACCCTTTATATTTCAAGAATGCCCAAAAAGGGCATTTTGTATGACTATAATATATACATATTTTTTATATTTATTGACCCTCTCTTGTTTAGACAAGAGTTGAGGGAAATTCAGTGAGTATAATTTTTTGGACAAAATTCTGTTTTGTGCTGTAGGCTTTTATACACACACAGGGGCGGATTGGGACCAGAAATTGGCGCTGGCATTTCTAACACACTGGACCATTTTTTCCCCCGAGGCCCCACACAACCGTCCATTATTTTCCCTGCTGGCCCCCACTTCAGCACATTTTACTCTTTGAGGCTCCTATTATAAGCCAGATAATTATAATTTTGCACAATTTTTTTTGACAGGCCCACTGCTAGTTAGCTGTTAATAACTGTGTGTGGTAAGAAAGATGGACCAGCCCATTTGGCATTTGCCCTCCTGCCCTTACACAGACAAACATCATTTTCTCTAGAAATTCATCATGATTAAATTTGCATGCATGTCATATTGCAGGTTTTTATGTGTGCCGTTTAAAAGATAGTCCAATGACAGAAAATCGTATTATTAGCTCATTTTGACCTCAAAGCGCGATAATTATGCGTTTCCAGTGGAATGACGCGTGATGCTGCGTTACTTTCCACGTACCCATCTAGTCCACCACCGGAGAAAGGCATTGGTCTATCCCAGGCAGACCGGTCACTGTAGCCGCGCTGTTGAGAAGGAAACCGAACCGTACTGGTCGAGGGGAAAGGCATCCTGTGCCTCTCTGCCTTTTGCAGTGCGGCTGCTTTGGAGATACGAGGGACAATTCATCTATTCCTTTCCTGAAAGGAAGGATTTCACCCATAAATTATAAGGACCAGTACACCGAATAAGGTGAATACATTTCTGAATGCATATGGACTTGTAGCTAGTTTCATCTTGAGATGGAGAGAGAGAGAGAAGACCGTGTGTGTGTGTAGTGCCGCTGCGATTTGCGAGATCATTCACCACCACTCGTTTATATAGATAAACTAGTCTAAACCAACAACCTTTTCTAATCCAATTGTGTTTTGTCGATTAGCCAAAGACCGAGGAGATAAAATCACTTGGCATGGCGTGTTGACAGCGGCTGTAGGAGACATAATGTTGCCGTTGTGTTAACCAGGACCGCTTGATTTCACCGGGAGTAACAAAATGTCGGCCACGGTTCCTTCTAACCGAAGCGAAGGTAGCGCCTGTAAAAAGAAAGCTGTTAACTGTGTGTGTGTGTGTGTGTGTGTGGTAAGAAATCATACAAAAAAACACCCATAAACTTAGGACAAGCATGGTGGTTGAACTATGACACAGCATCTTTACTCTGCACATTTCAGCGGTGTGTGTGTGTGTGTGTGTGTGTGTTCTTACCCCCAGAATGAAGCACCTAGTCGCTCAGTTTAAAGTCTGCTGTTGCTTGAGCTACACTATGTGACTGTTAATTAATACATGTCATACAACCAGGTAATAATACAGGTAGTTTGCTACATTGTATACTAGGATGTTAAGTTAGATTCAGTTAGATTGTAACTACATGGATAAATATCGCCTCGATGTTATTAACAACACAGGTTAGCTGGTTAGCAAGCGGGCTAAAATAGCATTACATTGGTCAGCTGTTCAGATCACGTTTTCAAGGGGGTTAGCTTGTGATGTTTGATCGGGGATTTTTTCCTAGGTAACCATTATATTTATAACAGGCTAGTTTTAAGTATGGTTATATCTAGCTACCTCCATCACCAAGTCACCTGTTGAATATAGATGATCAGGCAGCATCAGTCCTCCCAACAGGAGTCCTGCCCTGTTGGGCGTTGTCCTGTAGCCACGATAACTTTTACCAACTTGGTTACATGGAGGACAAGAGGCAACTGGTGCTTTCAAGACAACTAGGAACTAGTAATCTTCAGCTCGTAAAGACTGAGCTCTAGAAAGATATGTTTGTTTTTTTCTTCTCCAGAGTTCCCAGTTGTTTTGAAAGCAGTATAGGACTTGTGATTGTGACCTTTTTTTAAAACTTGTGTGTGTGTGTGTGTGTGTGTGTGTGTGTGTGTGTGTGTGTGTGTGTGTGTATGTGAAGGGGACACACTCTTTTCACACCACATCGATACAAACTGATCGTAGCAGAATGTAAGAAAGGGCTTTTTGCTAACCCCAACCCTTTAACAGTCTCCTAACCTGCTACAGTACAGTAGCGGGCGGTGTGGGGGTAAAATCACTGGGGAAGTCAAGCCAAGAAATAGTATGTGTTGATTGCTCTGTTAGTTCATATACTAATAATATAATATAATATAATATATTGGTCTAAGGACAAACCAATAAGACACAGTGGCAGAGTAAAGTCAACTACACCTGTGTTTCATCACAAAAGCGGAGAGCAACGTCTTTCCGTTAAGAGTCCACGAAGCATATTGCATGTAACAAACAGTTACAAGAGGTGTATTTTTTTAATGTTTAAAAATAATAAAAATCTAGTTGTACTGCTGCATCAGTTACTTGATGTGGAATAGAGTTCCATGTAGTCATGGCTCTATGTAGTACTGTGGAATAGAGTTCCATGTAGTCATGGCTCTAGTTGTACTGCTGCATCAGTTACTTGATGTGGAATAGAGTTCCATGTAGTCATGGCTCTATGTAGTACTGTGGAATAGAGTTCCATGTAGTCATGGCTCTATGTAGTACTGTGGAATAGAGTTCCATGTAGTCATGGCTCTATGTAGTACTGTGGAATAGACTTCCATGTAGTCATGGCTCTATGTAGTACTGTGGAATAGAGTTCCATGTAGTCATGGCTCTATGTAGTACTGTGGAATAGAGTTCCATGTAGTCATGGCTCTATGTAGTACTGTGGAATAGAGTTCCATGTAGTCATGGCTCTATGTAGTACTGTGGAATAGAGTTCCATGTAGTCATGGCTCTATGTAGTACTGTGGAATAGAGTTCCATGTAGTCATGGCTCTATGTAGTACTGTGGAATAGAGTTCCATGTAGTCATGGCTCTATGTAGTACTGTGGAATAGAGTTCCATGTAGTCATGGCTCTATGTAGTACTGTGGAATAGAGTTCCATGTAGTCATGGCTCTATGTAGTACTGTGGAATAGAGTTCCATGTAGTCATGGCTCTATGTAGTACTGTGGAATAGAGTTCCATGTAGTCATGGCTCTATGTAGTACTGTGGAATAGAGTTCCATGTAGTCATGGCTCTATGTAGTACTGTGGAATAGAGTTCCATGTAGTCATGGCTCTATGTAGTACTGTGGAATAGAGTTCCATGTAGTCATGGTTCTATGTAGTACTGTGGAATAGAGTTCCATGTAGTCATGGCTCTATGTAGTACTGTGGAATAGAGTTCCATGTAGTCATGGCTCTATGTAGTACTGTGGAATAGAGTTCCATGTAGTCATGGCTCTATGTAGTACTGTGGAATAGAGTTCCATGTAGTCATGGCTCTATGTAGTACTGTGGAATAGAGTTCCATGTAGTCATGGCTCTATGTAGTACTGTGGAATAGAGTTCCATGTAGTCATGGCTCTATGTAGTACTGTGGAATAGAGTTCCATGTAGTCATGGCTCTATGTAGTACTGTGGAATAGAGTTCCATGTAGTCATGGCTCTATGTAGTACTGTGGAATAGAGTTCCATGTAGTCATGTCTCTATGTAGTACTGTGGAATAGAGTTCCATGTAGTCATGGCTCTATGTAGTACTGTGGAATAGAGTTCCATGTAGTCATGGCTCTATGTAGTACTGTGGAATAGAGTTCCATGTAGTCATGTCTCTATGTAGTACTGTGGAATAGAGTTCCATGTAGTCATGGCTCTATGTAGTACTGTGGAATAGAGTTCCATGTAGTCATGTCTCTATGTAGTACTGTGGAATAGAGTTCCATGTAGTCATGTCTCTATGTAGTACTGTGGAATAGAGTTCCATGTAGTCATGGCTCTATGTAGTACTGTGGAATAGAGTTCCATGTAGTCATGGCTCTATGTAGTACTGTGGAATAGAGTTCCATGTAGTCATGGCTCTATGTAGTACTGTGGAATAGAGTTCCATGTAGTCATGGCTCTATGTAGTACTGTGGAATAGAGTTCCATGTAGTCATGGCTCTATGTAGTACTGTGGAATAGAGTTCCATGTAGTCATGGCTCTATGTAGTACTGTGGAATAGAGTTCCATGTAGTCATGGCTCTATGTAGTACTGTGGAATAGAGTTCCATGTAGTCATGGCTCTATGTAGTACTGTGGAATAGAGTTCCATGTAGTCATGGCTCTATGTAGTACTGTGGAATAGAGTTTCATGTAGTCATGGCTCTATGTAGTACTGTGGAATAGAGTTCCATGTAGTCATGTGGCTCTATGTAGTACTGTGGAATAGAGTTCCATGTAGTCATGGCTCTATGTAGTACTGTGGAATAGAGTTCCATGTAGTCATGGCTCTATGTAGTACTGTGCAATAGAGTTCCATGTAGTCATGGCTCTATGTAGTACTGTGGAATAGAGTTCCATGTAGTCATGGCTCTATGTAGTACTGTGGAACAGAGTTCCATGTAGTCATGTCTCTATGTAGAACTGTGGAATAGAGTTCCATGTAGTCATGGCTCTATGTAGTACTGTGGAATAGAGTTCCATGTAGTCATGGCTCTATGTAGAACTGTGCGTCTCCCATAGTCTGTTCTGGGGAGCATCACACTAACAGCGTTTACAAATAGACTGCTTTTATTTATTTCATTACATTGTCATCTCAGTATGACTAAGTATGTGTGTCCTCTGGCTGGGCAACACATTCAGAGACTTGTCGTAAAGCCACTTCTGCGTTGTCTTGGCTGTGTGCTTAGGGTCGTTCTCCTGTTGGAAGGTGAACCTTCGCCCCAGTCTGAGGTCCTGAGCACTCTGGAGCAGGTTTCCATCAAGGATCTCTTAGTACTTTGCTCCACTCATCTTTCCCTCGATCCTGACTAGGCTCACAGTCCCTGCCGCCGAAAAACATCCCCACAGCATGATGTTGCCACCACCATGCTTCACAGTAGGGATGGTGCCAGGTTTCCTCCAGACGTGACACTTGGCATTCAGGCCAAAGAGTTCAATCTTGGTTTCATCAGACCAGAGAATCTTGTTTCTCATGGTCTGAGAGTCATTTAGGTGCTTGTTGGCAAACTCCAAGAGGGCTGTCATGTGCCTTTTACTGAGAAGTGGCTTCTGTCTGGCCACTGCCATAAAGGCCTGATTGGTGGAGTGCTGCAGAGATGGTTGTCCTTCCGGAAGGTTCTCCCATCTCCACAGAGAAACTCTGGTCCTCTATCAGAGTGACCATCGGGTTCTTGGTCACCTCCCTGACCAAGGGCCATCTCCCCTGATTGTTCAGTTTGGCCGGGCGGCCAGCTCTAGGAAGAGTCTTGGTGGTTCCAAACTTCTTCCATTTAAGAATGATGGAGGCCACGGTGTTCTTGGGAACCTTCAATGCTGAAAAAAAAATTGGTACCCTTCCCCAGATCTGTGCCTCGACACAATCCTGTCTTGGAGCTCTACGGACAATTCCTTTGACCTCATGGCTTGTTTTTTTCTCTGACATGCACTGTCAACTGTGGGACCTTTATATAGACAGCTGTGTGTCTTCATCATGTCCAATCAATTGAATTTACCACAGGTGGACTCCAATCAAGTTGTAGAAACATCTCAAGGATGATCAATGGAAACAGGATGCACCTGAGCTCAATTTCGAGTCTCATAGCGAAGAGTCTGAATTCCTGTTTTCGCTTTGCCATGATGGCGTATTGTGTGCAGATTGATGAGGGGGGAAAAAATAAAATAATTTTATACATTTTAGAATGAAGCTGCATCGTAACTAAATGTTGAAACAGTCAAGGAGGCGGAATACATCCAAATGCACTGTATATATGCTGAACAAAAATAACGACAAAAACAGAAATATAAACGCAACATGCAACAATTTCTAATATTTCACTGAGTTACAGTTCATATAAGGAAATTAGTCATTTGAAATCAAATCATTAGGCCCTAATCTATGGATTTCAGATGATTGGGCTGGAGCGCAGCCATGGGTGGGCCTGGGAGGGCATAGGCTCACCCACTGGGGAGTCAGGCCCACCCACTGGGGAGCCAGGCCCACCCACTGGGGAGCCAGGCCCACCCACTGGGGAGCCAGGCCCACCCACTGGGGAGCCAGGCCCACCCACTGGGGAGCCAGGCCCAGCCACTGGGGAGCCAGGCCCACCCACTGGGGAGCCAGGCCCAGCCACTGGGGAGTCAGGCCCAGCCAATCAGAATTAGTTTTTCTCCACAAAAAGGCTTTATTTCAGACAGAAATACTCCCCTTTCATCAGCTGTCCAGGTGACTGGTCTAAGATGATCCCGCAGGTGAAGAAGCCGGATGTGGAGGTCCTGGGTTGGCATGGTTACACATGGTCTACAGTTGTGAGCCCAGTTGGACGCACTGACAAATTCTCTAAAACAACGTTGGAAGCGGCTTATGGTAGAGAAATTAACATTAAATTCTCTGGCAACAGCTCTGGTGGACATTCCTGCAGTCAGCATGCCAATTGCAACACTCCCTCAACTTGAGACATCTGTGTCATTGTGTTGTGTGACATTTTGTTTTTTAGAGAAGCCTTTTATTGTCCCCAGCACAAGGTGCACCTGTGTAATGACCATGCTGTTTAATCAGCTTCTTGATATGTCACACCTGTCAGGCGGATGGATCTAAATCTATGCAAGGCCTAATAGACATTGCTAGGCGCTATAGACGTGATTGGTTGTCCATGAACATCTATTTTAGGTCATTTTGTGAGGCTCAATTCCATTGTGTAGTCTACATTTATTTAAAACTCCTTTGTATCAATATGTATTAGCATATTTCTTTTATTTAGCTGTAATCGGTAGATTCAAATCTGAGGAGTTGAATGGTTTATTTTAGTGTGTATCCTCTCATTATTTTGTGCTGACTAAGTGAGTCTCCTCCACGTCAACAGTGGGAGATTTAATTCCCTTTGTGATTACTGTACTATCCACTGGAGAGGAACGAACAAACACACACGCACGCGCACACACACACACACACACACACACACACACACACACACACACTAACTATGAAGGTAGAAGGAAAAGAGTTGAAGTGTGGAGTTGACTTTAGGAGACGTCAAGTTGCTTCACTTCGCTGGATGAGGTCGACTGTTATGAAAAGGAAAAGACTCACTGCATTCCAACCCAGAGTGTTCAGACGTTCTCAGCTTTCTCCCCTCTCTCTGGCTCTCTCAGGCCCTCTCTCTGGCTTTCCAGGCCTCAGCCTCTGTCATGCTCCTCTCTCACTGGGAGCCCTCCCAGCCTCTCTGTCAGGCCCTCTCAATCATGCTTTCTTTTCTCCACAAAAGGGCTTTATGTCATGCAGAAATCTCTCTCCTTTCTCAGCTCTCTCAGGTGACTGGTCTGATGATCTCCGCAGGTCGATGTGGAGGTCCTGGGTTGGCTCTGGTCTACAGTCTGTCATGCTCTCAGTTCGCTTTCTCCCTCTCTCACTCTCTCTGTCATGCTCTCTCTCTCGCAAATTCTCTCTAAAACAACGTTGAAGCGGCACAGCTCTCTGTCATGCTCTCTCTCTCAGCATGCCTTTCTCACTCTCTCTGTCAGACATCTCTGTCATTGTGTTGTGTGACATTTAGTTTCTGTCATGCCTTTTCGCTTTCCCCTCTCAAGGTGCACCTCTCTCTGTCATGCTGTTTCTCAGCTTCTTGATATCTCACACTCTCTGTCATGCTCTCTCGGATCTCTAAATCTATGTCAAGGCCTTTCATTGCTCTCGCTATCTCTGAATGGTCTGTCTCTTGAACTTTCTCCCTTTCAGGTCATTCTGTCATGCTCAATCTCCTTTGTAGTCTCTCATTTCTGTCATGCTCTCTCTTTGTTTCAATATGTCTCTAGCATATTTCTTTTCTTTGCTTTCTCTCCTCTTCAAATCTGAGGAGTTGTCATGCTTTATTTTAGTGTCTATCCTCTCATTATTTTGTGCTGACTCTCTGAGTCTCTCTCCACATCAACAGTGGGCTCTTTAATTCCCTCTCTGCTTACTCTCCCTCTCTCACTCTCTCTGTCATGCTCTCTCTCTCGCTTTCTCTCTCTCTCACTCTCTCTGTCATGCTCTCTCTCGCTCACTCTCTCACTCTTCACACACACTCTCTCTCGCTTTCTCTGAAGGTAGAAGGAAAAGAGTTGCTCTCTGTGGAGTTGACTCACGCTCTCTGTCATGCTTCTCTCTCGCTTTCTCGACTGTTCATCTCTCTGTCATGACTCTCTGCATTGTCAGAGTGCTCTCGTTCTCGCTTTCTCCCTCTCTCTCTCGCTCTCTCTGTCATGCTCTCTCTCTCGCTTTCTCCCTCTCTCACTCTCTCTGTCATGCTCTCTCTCTCTCGCTTTCTCCCTCTCTCCCTCTCTCACTCTCTCTGTCATGCTCTCTCTCTCGCTTTCTCCCTCTCTCACGCTCTCTGTCATGCTCTCTCTCTCGCTTTCTCCCTCTCTCACGCTCTCTGTCATGCTCTCTCTCGCTTTCTCCCTCTCTCACTCTCTGTCATGCTCTCTCTCTCGCTTTCTCCTCTCTCTCTCTCTCTCTGTCATGCTCTCTCTCTCGCTTTCTCCTCTCTCTCGCTCTCTGTCATGCTCTCTCTCTCGCTTTCTCCCTCTCTCACTCTCTCTGTCATGCTCTCTCTCGCTCTCTCTGTCATGCTCTCTCAGCATCTCTGCTTTAGTAAAAAAAAAAAAAAGGTAAGTGTATAATTAAGAACAGTGTCTTGAAGGATTCAGTAGTTGGAATTGTAAGAGCAGCAACCCCAAACTACTTCCTGCGGATATGATCTTCACCGTTAAACAGGCTCCATAATGAGCTGACATTTTGTTTTATTAGAGGAATGCCAGCCAAATTTCCTGTTACGCAATTTAACTAAGAAATGTTTTCGTGCTCTCTCAAAATAGGCTTGCTAGTGATCTAATAAATGTTTCAAAGTCTGAAAAAAATAGAAGACTGGTACATTTTTCAATTAGTTAATGATGTCTTTTGTTATCTCACAGATTAGCACTAGGCAGTTTGCCTACTGTATATATTATGGTATAAATATTTTTATTTTCATTTTTTCATTTAACTAGGCAAGTCAGTTAATTAAGAACCAATTCTTATTTTACAATGACGGCCTACCCCGGCCAAACTCTCCCTTAACCCGGGCGACGCTGGGCCAATTGTGCACCTTCCTGTGGGACTCCTGATCACGGCTGGTTGTGATACAGCCCGGGATCGACCCAGGGTCTGTAGTGACGTCTCTAGCACTGATGATGCAGTGCCTTAGACCGCTGCGTCACTCGGGAATATGACAGAGTAAAATACAAATAATATTTTTCCCACACAACTTGTATCACAGGAAAATTATAGCATGCTAAATGTGTTTGATCAGTGATTTAGACTACATTATAGCATGCTAAATGTGTTTGATCAGTGATTTAGACTACATTATAGCATGCTAAATGTTTCTGATCAGTGATTTAGGCTACATTATAGCATGCTAAATGTTTCTGATCAGTGATTTAGACTACATTATAGCATGCTAAATGTGTTTGATCAGTGATTTAGGCTACATTATAGCATGCTAAATGTGTTTGATCAGTGATTTAGACTACATTATAGCATGCTAAATGTGTTTGATCAGTGATTTAGACTAAATTATAGCATGCTAAATGTGTTTGATCAGTGATTTAGACTACATTATAGCATGCTAAATGTTTTGATCAGTGATTTAGACTACATTATAGCATGCTAAATGTGTTTGATCAGTGATTTAGGCTACATTATAGCATGCTAAATGTGTTTGATCAGTGATTTAGACTACATTATAGCATGCTAAATGTGTTTGATCAGTGATTTAGACTACATTATAGCATGCTAAATGTGTTTGATCAGTGATTTAGGCTACATTATAGCATGCTAAATGTGTTTGATCAGTGATTTAGACTACATTATAGTATGCTAAATGTGTTTGATCAGTGATTTTACATAGCATGCTAAATGTGTTTGATCAGTGATTTAGACTACATTATAGCATGCTAAATGTGTTTGATCAGTGATTTAGACTACATTATAGCATGCTAAATGTTTCTGATCAGTGATTTAGGCTACATTATAGCATGCTAAATGTTTCTGATCAGTGATTTAGACTACATTATAGCATGCTAAATGTTTCTGATCAGTGATTTAGGCTACATTATAGAATGCTAAATGTTTCTGATCAGTGATTTAGGCTACATTATAGCATGCTAAATGTTTCTGATCAGTGATTTAGGCTACATTATAGCATGCTAAATGTTTCTGATCAGGAATTTAGACTACATTATAGCATGCTAAATGTGTCTGATCAGTGGTTTAGACTATATTATAGCATGCTAAATGTTTCTGATCAGTGATTTAGGCTACATTATAGCATGCTAAATGTGTCTGATCAGTGATTTAGGCTACATTATAGCATGCTAAATGTGTCTGATCAGTGATTTAGACTACATTATAGCACCCTAAATGTTTCTGATCAGTGATTTAGGCTACATTATAGCACCCTAAATGTTTCTGATCAGTGATAGATGTGCAAACGGATAGATAAGCTATACCACCTTCACTTATTTGGCCAGCCAGAAACAGATGACCCAAATAGCCCTATACCGACGGAGATTCAGTGAAACAAAAATCACATTGATTGACAATCTGGCAAGTCAGTGAAGTCAAAGGCTGTTGTTCGGGAGTAGACCTCGGCTGCTAGGTGACTCCCGAGTAAAGAGTAAAAAATAATCCACTTGTTAAACTACATAACGTGGCTAAACGTTGTAATTAATGAGCCAACTAGACCAAATGATCATGCGTTCCACTCACCACAACTTAGCTAACGTTTCCACAGCCAAATTGGAGCCTAACCAATATCCAAAACGGAGATCTGACATTGATTTATCAAGCCAAAGATTGGATGACTTTGGGAGTTTCATTAAGCAACAATTTGATACATGCCTTCAATGGCACTAATCTACTCCATTCCAATATTTTGGTTATTCAGTAATATTCGTTCCCACAATAATTCTGTATAGATCTATCCTGTTGTGGTTAAGAAACAGTGCATTCTGGGTGGTGTGAAGAGATGGGCAAAGTGACATGCAAAGTTTAGAACTGCCAGGAGGACGGTAACGGGGCGCTGCCTAGTAGGAATGAAACGGTACGATTCTAGTGACCAAAATTATCAGGGTTATCGGTACTATCAGGGTTATCGGTACTATCAGTGTTATCGGTACTATCGCGGTTATCGGTACTATCACGATTATCGGTACTATCAGGGTTATCGGTACTATCAGGGTTATCGGTACTATCAGTGTTATTGGTACTGTCACGGTTATCGGTACTATCAGGGTTATCGGTACTATCAGGGTTATCAGTGTTATCGGTGTTATCGGTACTATCAGTGTTATCGGTACTATCAGTGTTATCGGTACTATCAGTGTTATCTGTACTATCAGTGTTATCTGTACTATCGGTGTTATCGGTGTTATCGGTATTATCGGTACTATCGGTGTTATCGGTACTATCTGTGTTATCTGTACTGTCGGTGTTATCGGTACTATCGGTGTTATCGGTGTTATCGGTACTATCAGTGTTGTTGTGTTATTGGTGTTATCAGTGTTATCGGTGTTATCAGTGTTATCGGTACTATCGGTGTTATCAGTGTTATCGGTACTATCAGTGTTATCTGTGTTATTGGTGTTATCAGTGTTATCGGTGTTATCAGTGTTATCGGTGTTATCGGTACTATCGGTGTTATCGGTGTTGTCTGTGTTATCGGTGTTATCGGTGCTAACGGTGTTATCTGTGTTATCGGTACTATCAGTGTTATCGGTGTTATCGGTACTATCTGTGTTATCGGTGTTATCGGTACTATCGGTGTTATCGGCACTATCGGTGTTATCGGTGTTATCGGTACTATCGGTGTTATCGGCACTACCAGTGTTATCGGTACTATCGGTGTTATCGGTACTATCGGTGTTATCGGTACTATCAGTGTTATCTGTACTATCGGTGTTATCGGTACTATCGGTGTTATCGGTGTTATCGGTACTATCAGTGTTGTCTGTGTTATTGGTGTTATCGGTGTTATCAGTGTTATCGGTACTATCGGTGTTATCGGTACTATCAGTGTTATCTGTGTTATCGGTGTTATCGGTGTTATCAGTGTTATCAGTGTTATCGGTACTATCGGTGTTATCTGTGTTATCGGTACTATCGGTGTTATCAGTGTTGTCGGTACTATCAGTGTTATCGGTAGTATCTGTGTTATCTGTACTATCAGTGTTATCGGTACTATCGGTGTTATCTGTGTTATCAGTACTGTCGGTATAATTAGCAGCAATATGCACTTTTTGGTGTGCATAAACATTAAAATAATAACATTTAACATTAAAGATGGCACCATGTGGCCATGAGAGGTAAAAGTTTTCTCTAGTGCAGGTTTAAATGAACACAACCTGAAGTAAGCAAATCAAATGAGCATATTAAAGCAACACAAGTAAAGCATTGTGGATGTAAGAACAACACAACCATGTGTAAACACATCTAATGTGGATGTAAGAACAACACAACCATGTGTAAACACATCCAATGTGCAGGTGTTGACATTAAAATAACAACACAAAATATGTCAACAAATCAAATGAACAGCACTGATTGTATGTCTGTTCTCTCCTTCGTAAAGAAACAAAGTGCTGCTGGTCTAACATCCTGTATGTTCTCTCCTTCATAAAGAAACAAAGTGCTGCTGGTCTAACATCCTGTATGTTCTCTCCTTCATAAAGAAACAAAGTGCTGATGGTCTAACATCCTGTATGGATGCATCTTTGTTTATTTGAGATTGAAATGTAAAAATGTCAGCATATTTAATTTGTCCGGTATAAGTAGTGATCTGCGAGGGGAGACAATGTGCCCTCTGGCACTGAACACTCTCTCTCTGATGTCACGCTGGTTGCCGGGATGCACATACGCTTCCTGGCAACCCTGGCAAGGTGAGGCTGCTCTGATGCAGGGCCCCTCCACCACACCAGTGGATCCTCTTCTGCTGGAATGGGTGGCAGAGACGGGTAGATCTTGATCTCTTCTTTCACTCTGTCTTCTGAGGAGGGTTGGAATCTGATCCTCTTCGCCTCAACAAGGCAGCAGAGAGGTGATCTTCCTCAACAACCCAGCCAGGCCTTTCCCCTCCCATGCCGCTGTGGGGGTGTTGGTGGTGGAGGTGCTGCTGGTGCTTTGCGGTTCTTCCCTGACTTGTGCAGCTGTCAGCTTCAAGGCCTCCTGGACACAGCTGTCAGCTTCAAGGCCTCCTGGACACAGCTGTCAGCTTCAAGGCCTCCTGGACACAGCTGTCAGCTTCAAAGCCTCCTGGACACAGCTGTCTGCTTCAAGGCCTCCTGGACACAGCTGTCAGCTTCAAGGCCTCCTGGACACAGCTGTCAGCTTCAAGGCCTCCTGGACACAGCTGTCAGCTTCAAGGCCTCCTGGACACAGCTGTCAGCTTCAAGGCCTCCTGGACACAGCTGTCAGCTTCAAGACCTCCTGGACACAGCTGTCCGCTTCAAGGCCTCCTGGACACAGCTGTCCGCTTCAAGGCCTCCTGGACACAGCTGTCAGCTTCAAGGCCTCCTGGACACAGCTGTCAGCTTCAAGGCCCCCTGGACACAGCTGTCAGTGTCAACTTTTGTAGCCTCAGGCTCATCTAAAGAGCTTATTTTGAAGCGGGCCGATCAATGAAACAAGCCATGTCTTTGTATCTGTTGTTAAGGTCTTCTCTCATTATCCTTTTCATCTTTGTAGCCTTTTCATCTCCTGGCTCATCTAAATCTCCCTGGTCAGGGATGGCTTATTTTGGTCAGGGATGGCCGACCTTTTCATCTCCCTGGTCAAACAAGCCATGTCTTTTCATTTGTATCTGTCATCTCCCTGGTCAGGGATGGCTCCTTTTCATCTCCTGGTCAGGGATGGCTCTGTATCCTTTTCATCTCCTTGGTCAGGGATGGGTATCATTTTCATCTCCCTGGTCAGGGATGGCTCCGTATCCTTTTCATCTCCTGGTCAGGGATGGCATCTCCCTGGTCAGGGAATCCTTTTCATCTCCCTGGTCAGGGATGGCTCCGTAACCTTTTCATCTCCTTGGTCAGGGATGGCTCCGTATCCTTTTCATCTCCCTGGTCAGGGATGGCTCCGTATCCTTTTCATCTCCTGGTCAGGGATGGCTCCTGGTCAGGGATCCTTTTCATCTCCCTGGTCAGGGATGGCTCCGTAACCTTTTCATCTCCCTGGTCAGGGATGGCTCCTGGTCAGGGATGGCTCCGTATCCTTTTCATCTCCCTGGTTCCGTAACCTTTTCATCTCCCTGGTCAGGGATGGCTCCGTGTCATCTCCCTGGTCAGGGATGGCTCCGTATCATCTCCTGGTCAGGGATGGCTCCGTATCATCTCCCTGGTCAGGGATGGCTCCTGGTCAGGGATGGCTCCGTATCATCTCCCTGGTCAGGGATGGCTCCGTATCCTTTTCATCTCCCTGGTCAGGGATGGCTCCGTATCATCTCCCTGGTCAGGGATGGCTCCGTATCCTTTTCATCTCCCTGGTCAGGGATGGCTCCGTAACCTTTTCATCTCCTGGTCAGGGATGGCTAACCTTTTCATCTCCTTGGTCAGGGATCCGTATCCTTTTCTTCTCCTTGGTCAGGGATGGCTTTCATCTCCTTGGTCAGGGATGGCTCCTGGTCAGGGATCCTTTTCATCTCCTTGGTCAGGGATGGCTCCGTATCCTTTTCATCATCTCCCTGGTCAGGGATGGCTCCGTATCCTTTTCTTCTCCTTGGTCAGGGATGGCTCCGTATCATCATGGCTCTCCCTGGTCAGGGATGGCTCCGTATCCTTTTCATCTCCCTGGTCAGGGATGGCTCCATCTCCCTGGTCTGGGATGGCTCCGTAACCTTTTCATCTCCTTGGTCAGGGATGGCTCCGTAACCTTTTCATCTCCCTGGTCAGGGACCTTTTCATCTCCCTGGTCAGGGATGGCTCCGTATCATTTCCTCCATCTCCCTGGTCAGGGATGGCTCCCTATCATCCCTGGTCAGGGATGGCTCGTATCATCTCCTGGTCAGGGATGGCTCCGTATCATCTCCCTGGTCAGGGATGGCTCCATCCTTTTCATCCCTGGTCAGGGATGGCTCCGTAACCTTTTCATCTCCCTGGTCAGGGATGGACCTTTTCATCTCCCTGGTCAGGGATGGCTCCGTAACCTTTTCATCTCCCTGGTAGGGATGGCTCCGTATCATCTCCCTGGTCAGGGATGGCTCCGTATCATCTCCCTGGTCAGGGATGGCTCTGTATCATCTCCCTGGTCAGGGATGGCTCTGTATCATCTCCTTGGTCAGGGATGGCTCCGTACCCTTTTCATCTCCCTGGTCAGGGATGGCTCCGTATCCACCAGAACATCACGGGTGATGTGGTCCTGGACAGGCTTGATGGCTGACAGTGTCACTCGTGTCTCTGAGGCAAGTGCATCTGTAAACTTGCTCAGAGGTTCAAGGATCTGGCACAGTTGCTCCCATGACACTTACGTCGGCATCCTTGGGTCATCAGATGCCATGTTCCTTTTTCCCCAGCCAGTGTCGCACAGCCTGGCTGCTGTTCTCTGAGGACACACTCAAGCATCTTGTGTGTAGATCCCCCATCGAGTCACCACATCATCATGGATCAGAGCCTTCTGTGGCATGTTGAGGGCAGCTTGCTTTTTCTCTCCGTTCTCTCCTTCTCTTCCAGCTCCGTGAGAAGCCTTGGACCAGATGACGACAGGCCTTGACTGCTGTGTCAACCCTCTGATATTTTTCAGAGCCTTTGAGATGGCCAGGTTCAAATGATGGGTCGAAGCAGCTAAAGCCACAGATCTGGGACCTGATCAAAGGCCTTGTCTGTGGTTATACAGACCAGTTCTTTCTTGTTGATCCCCCCCTCCCCCCACTCTTCCAGCATATTCTCAAAAAAACTCTCTGATGTTGTGAGCCGAGAGATCTTTCTGGAACTGTGTATCCAGGCAGTTTGATTTCAGGCAGTTTGATTCCAGGCAGTTTGATTCCAGGCAGTTTGATTTCAGGCAGTTTGATTCCAGGCAGTTTGATTCCAGGCAGTTTGATTCCAGGCAGTTTGATTCCAGGCAGTTTGATTCCAGGCGGTTTGATTCCAGGCGGTTTGATTCCAGGCAGTTTGATTCCAGGCAGTTTGATTCCAGGCAGTTTGATTCCAGGCAGTTTGATTCCAGGCAGTTTGATTCATTGGGATTTCAGGCGTTGGAAAATAATGTTTGCGATGGCCACTTTGTAGTGAGGCACGGCAACCTTCATCAGCCTCAGAAAGACGGGCCTCTCAACAATTTGAAATGGCATCATGTCCTTTTGCAGTGTAATATGAAAGGGCTGCAGTGAGGTCTGGAGCATGTGTTGATGTGGGTGCATAACCTGCCTGCATTTAAAAAAAATGCTTGATGGAGTGTCTGTGTCACAACTGTAGATGGAGGGACCAGTAGCATCACTGGGTTTGCCTGCTGCACACCTACTCTGTAAACAAGGGAATGGCAAATGAATTATTATTATTATTATTACTGTTATTGTTATTGGTGTTGTTTTATTATAATTATTACACACACACACACAGTCATCTTTGTTGCATTTGAATATACAGTGGGGCAAAAAAGTATTTAGTCAGCCACCAATTGTGCAAGTTCTCCCACTTAAAAAGATGAGAGAGGCCTGTAATATTCAGCATAGGTACACTTCAACTATGACAGACAAAATGAGAAAAAAAATCCACCATAATTTGCAAATTAATTCATTTAAAAATCCTACAATGTGATTTTCTAGATTTTTTTTCTCATTTTGTCTGTCATAGTTGAAGTGTACCTATGATGAAAATTACAGGCCTCTCTCATCTTTTTAAGTGGGAGAACTTGCACAATTGGTGGCTGACTAAATACTTTTTTTGCCCCACTGTATGCAATGACCACATGCACAATTGACATAAATACAAATGAGTCTTATGAAGACAGTGATAGTAATTACAATGGTAGGGGAGTCTGGTAGGGGAGTCTGGTAGGGGAGTCTGGTACGGAGGTCTGGTAGGGGAGTCTGGTAGGGAGTCTGGTAGGGGAGTCTGGTATGGGAGTCTGGTAGGGGAGTCTGGTAGGGAGTCTGGTAGGGAGTCTGGTAGGGAGTCTGGTAGGGGAGTCTGGTATGGGAGTCTGGTAGGGGAGTCTGGTAGGGGAGTCTGGTAGGGGAGTCTGGTAGGGAGTCTGGTATGGGAGTCTGGTAGGGAGTCTGGTAGGGGAGTCTGGTAGGGGAGTCTGGTAGGGAGTCTGGTATGGGAGTCTGGTAGGGGAGTCTGGTAGGGAGTCTGGTAGGGGAGTCTGGTACGGAGGTCTGGTAGGGGAGTCTGGTACGGAGGTCTGGTAGGGGAGTCTGGTAGGGGAGTCTGGTATGGGAGTCTGGTAGGGGAGTCTGGTAGGGGAGTCTGGTATGGGAGTCTGGTACGGAGGTCTGGTAGGGGAGTCTGGTAGGGGAGTCTGGTAGGGGAGTCTGGTAGGGGAGTCTGGTACGGAGGTCTGGTAGGGGAGTCTGGTATGGGAGTCTGTAGTGTTTCTCCAGTTGGAACTCTTTTACAACCAAGTCGACGACTGACGGATTTTAAAAGAACAGAATATGTTGGTTGTGTGACTAAACTACATAACGTGTTATCGTGTGTAATGGGCGAATAGAGTCTGTAGACACACGACACATACAGCAGCAGATCAACGTGTCGTCTTTTTACAAGAGCAGGTAACACTGAAAGCTTCAGTTTACATTATTGACAAGCTATTAGCAAGTTAGACAGACAAAACCATTACATTTCCCCCCCCATGATGCATTGAGGTAAACGTTTACTTACCATGCATTCGCTATAAAGTCGTGGGTGTTGGTCACGAAGACGACTCAAGAGATGTTGCTCCCTTTCACAGCCTTTTTGTTGTTGTTGGATGTTCTGCATCTCTCCTGTCTGGCTCTGTGAGGAGATGTACCCCACATCTCTCCTGTCTGGCTCTGTGAGGAGATGTACCCCTCATCTCTCCTGTCAGGCTGTGTGAGGAGATGTACCCCTCATCTCTCCTGTCTGACTCTGTGAGGAGATGTACCCCACATCTCTCCTGTCTGGCTCTGTGAGGAGATGTACCCCTCATCTCTCCTGTCTGGCTCTGTGAGGAGATGTACCCCTCATCTCTCCTGTCAGGCTCTGTGAGGAGATGTACCCCACATCTCTCCTGTCTGGCTCTGTGAGGAGATGTACCCCACATCTCTCCTGTCTGGCTCTGTGAGGAGATGTACCCCTCATCTCTCCTGTCTGGCTCTGTGAGGAGATGTACCCCTCATCTCTCCTGTCAGGCTCTGTGAGGAGATGTACCCCTCATCTCTCCTGTCTGGCTCTGTGAGGAGATGTACCCCTCATTTCTCCTGTCTGGCTCTGTGAGGAGATGTACCCCTCATCTCTCCTGTCTGGCTCTGTGAGGAGATGTACCCCTCATCTCTCCTGTCTGGCTCTGTGGGGAGATGTACCCCACATCTCTCCTGTCTGGCTCTGTGAGGAGATGTACCCCTCATCTCTCCTGTCTGGCTCAGTGAGGAGATGTACCCCTCATCTCTCCTGTCAGGCTCTGTGAGGAGATGTACCCCTCATCTCTCCTGTCTGGCTCTGTGAGGAGATGTACCCCTCATCTCTCCTGTCTGGCTCTGTGAGGAGATGTACCCCTCATCTCTCCTGTCAGGCTCTGTGAGGAGATGTACCCCTCATCTCTCCTGTCTGGCTCTGTGAGGAGATGTACCCCTCATCTCTCCTGTCTGGCTCTGTGGGGAGATGTACCCCTCATCTCTCCTGTCTGGCTCTGTGAGGAGATGTACCCCACATCTCTCCTGTCTGGCTCTGTGAGGAGATGTACCCCTCATCTCTCCTGTCTGGCTCTGTGAGGAGATGTACCCCACATCTCTCCTGTCTGGCTCTGTGAGGCGATGTACCCCTCATCTCTCCTGTCTGGCTCTGTGAGGAGATGTACCCCTCATCTCTCCTGTCTGGCTCTGTGAGGAGATGTACCCCTCATCTCTCCTGTCTGGCTCTGTGAGGAGATGTACCCCTCATCTCTCCTGTCTGGCTCTGTGAGGAGATGTACCCCTCATCTCTCCTGTCAGGCTCTGTGAGGAGATGTACCCCTCATCTCTCCTGTCTGGCTCTGTGAGGAGATGTACCCCACATCTCTCCTGTCTGGCTCTGTGAGGAGATGTACCCCTCATCTCTCCTGTCTGGCTCTGTGAGGAGATGTACCCCACATCTCTCCTGTCTGGCTCTGTGAGGAGATGTACCCCACATCTCTCCTGTCAGGCTCTGTGAGGAGATGTACCCCTCATCTCTCCTGTCTGGCTCTGTGAGGAGATGTACCCCACATCTCTCCTGTCTGGCTCTGTGAGGAGATGTACCCCACATCTCTCCTGTCTGGCTCTGTGAGGAGATGTACCCCTCATCTCTCCTGTCTGGCTCTGTGAGGAGATGTACCCCTCATCTCTCCTGTCAGGCTCTGTGAGGAGATGTACCCCACATCTCTCCTGTCTTGCTCTGTGAGGAGATGTACCCCTCATCTCTCCTGTCAGGCTCTGTGAGGAGATGTACCCCACATCTCTCCTGTCTTGCTCTGTGAGGAGATGTACCCCTCATCTCTCCTGTCAGGCTGTGTGAGGAGATGTACCCCTCATCTCTCCTGTCTGGCTCTGTGAGGAGATGTACCCCTCATCTCTCCTGTCTGGCTCTGTGAGGAGATGTACCCCACATCTCTCCTGTCTGGCTCTGTGAGGAGATGTACCCCTCATCTCTCCTGTCAGGCTCTGTGAGGAGATGTACCCCTCATCTCTCCTGTCTGGCTCTGTGAGGAGATGTACCCCACATCTCTCCTGTCTGGCTCTGTGAGGAGATGTACCCCACATCTCTCCTGTCTGGCTCTGTGAGGAGATGTACCCCACATCTCTCCTGTCTGGCTCTGTGAGGAGATGTACCCCTCATCTCTCCTGTCTGGCTCTGTGAGGAGATGTACCCCTCATCTCTCCTGTCTGGCTCTGTGAGGAGATGTACCCCTCATCTCTCCTGTCAGGCTCTGTGAGGAGATGTACCCCTCATCTCTCCTGTCTGGCTCTGTGAGGAGATGTACCCCACATCACTCCTGTCAGGCTCTGTGAGGAGATGTACCCCTCATCTCTCCTGTCTGGCTCTGTGAGGAGATGTACCCCACATCTCTCCTGTCTGGCTCTGTGAGGAGATGTACCCCACATCTCTCCTGTCAGGCTCTGTGAGGAGATGTACCCCACATCTCTCCTGTCAGGCTCTGTGAGGAGATGTACCCCACATCTCTCCTGTCAGGCTCTGTGAGGAGATGTACCCCTCATCTCTCCTGTCTGGCTCTGTGAGGAGATGTACCCCTCATCTCTCCTGTCTGGCTCTGTGAAGAGATGTACCCCTCATCTCTCCTGTCTGGCTCTGTGAGGAGATGTACCCCTCATCTCTCCTGTCTGGCTCTGTGGGGAGAGATGTACCCCTCATCTCTCCTGTCTGGCTCTGTGAAGAGATGTACCCCTCATCTCTCCCGTCTGGCTCTGTGAGGAGATGTACCCCTCATCTCTCCTGTCTGGCTCTGTGAGGAGATGTACCCCTCATCTCTCCTGTCTGGCTCTGTGAGGAGATGTACCCCTCATCTCTCCTGTCTGGCTCTGTGAGGAGATGTACCCCACATCTCTCCTGTCTTGCTCTGTGAGGAGATGTACCCCTCATCTCTCCTGTCAGGCTCTGTGAGGAGATGTACCCCACATCTCTCCTGTCTTGCTCTGTGAGGAGATGTACCCCTCATCTCTCCTGTCAGGCTGTGTGAGGAGATGTACCCCTCATCTCTCCTGTCTGGCTCTGTGAGGAGATGTACCCCTCATCTCTCCTGTCTGGCTCTGTGAGGAGATGTACCCCACATCTCTCCTGTCTGGCTCTGTGAGGAGATGTACCCCTCATCTCTCCTGTCAGGCTCTGTGAGGAGATGTACCCCTCATCTCTCCTGTCTGGCTCTGTGAGGAGATGTACCCCACATCTCTCCTGTCTGGCTCTGTGAGGAGATGTACCCCACATCTCTCCTGTCTGGCTCTGTGAGGAGATGTACCCCACATCTCTCCTGTCTGGCTCTGTGAGGAGATGTACCCCTCATCTCTCCTGTCTGGCTCTGTGAGGAGATGTACCCCTCATCTCTCCTGTCTGGCTCTGTGAGGAGATGTACCCCTCATCTCTCCTGTCAGGCTCTGTGAGGAGATGTACCCCTCATCTCTCCTGTCTGGCTCTGTGAGGAGATGTACCCCACATCACTCCTGTCAGGCTCTGTGAGGAGATGTACCCCTCATCTCTCCTGTCTGGCTCTGTGAGGAGATGTACCCCACATCTCTCCTGTCTGGCTCTGTGAGGAGATGTACCCCACATCTCTCCTGTCAGGCTCTGTGAGGAGATGTACCCCACATCTCTCCTGTCAGGCTCTGTGAGGAGATGTACCCCACATCTCTCCTGTCAGGCTCTGTGAGGAGATGTACCCCTCATCTCTCCTGTCTGGCTCTGTGAGGAGATGTACCCCTCATCTCTCCTGTCTGGCTCTGTGAAGAGATGTACCCCTCATCTCTCCTGTCTGGCTCTGTGAGGAGATGTACCCCTCATCTCTCCTGTCTGGCTCTGTGGGGAGATGTACCCCTCATCTCTCCTGTCTGGCTCTGTGAAGAGATGTACCCCTCATCTCTCCCGTCTGGCTCTGTGAGGAGATGTACCCCTCATCTCTCCTGTCTGGCTCTGTGAGGAGATGTACCCCTCATCTCTCCTGTCTGGCTCTGTGAGGAGATGTACCCCTCATCTCTCCTGTCTGGCTCTGTGAGGAGATGTACCCCTCATCTCTCCTGTCTGGCTCTGTGAGGAGATGTACCCCTCATCTCTCCTGTCAGGCTCTGTGAGGAGATGTACCCCTCATCTCTCCTGTCTGGCTCTGTGAGGAGATGTACCCCTCATTTCTCCTGTCTGGCTCTGTGAGGAGATGTACCCCTCATCTCTCCTTTCTGGCTATGTGAGGAGATGTACCCCTCATCTCTCCTGTCTGGCTCTGTGGGGAGATGTACCCCACATCTCTCCTGTCTGGCTCTGTGAGGAGATGTACCCCTCATCTCTCCTGTCTGGCTCAGTGAGGAGATGTACCCCTCATCTCTCCTGTCAGGCTCTGTGAGGAGATGTACCCCTCATCTCTCCTGTCTGGCTCTGTGAGGAGATGTACCCCTCATCTCTCCTGTCTGGCTCTGTGAGGAGATGTACCCCTCATCTCTCCTGTCAGGCTCTGTGAGGAGATGTACCCCTCATCTCTCCTGTCTGGCTCTGTGAGGAGATGTACCCCTCATCTCTCCTGTCTGGCTCTGGGGAGATGTACCCCTCATCTCTCCTGTCTGGCTCTGTGAGGAGATGTACCCCACATCTCTCCTGTCTGGCTCTGTGAGGAGATGTACCCCTCATCTCTCCTGTCTGGCTCTGTGAGGAGATGTACCCCACATCTCTCCTGTCTGGCTCTGTGAGGAGATGTACCCCTCATCTCTCCTGTCTGGCTCTGTGAGGAGATGTACCCCTCATCTCTCCTGTCTGGCTCTGTGAGGAGATGTACCCCTCATCTCTCCTGTCTGGCTCTGTGAGGAGATGTACCCCTCATCTCTCCTGTCTGGCTCTGTGAGGAGATGTACCCCTCATCTCTCCTGTCTGGCTCTGTGAGGAGATGTACCCCTCATCTCTCCTGTCTGGCTCTGTGAGGAGATGTACCCCTCATCTCTCCTGTCAGGCTCTGTGAGGAGATGTACCCCTCATCTCTCCTGTCTGGCTCTGTGAGGAGATGTACCCCACATCTCTCCTGTCTGGCTCTGTGAGGAGATGTACCCCTCATCTCTCCTGTCTGGCTCTGTGAGGAGATGTACCCCACATCTCTCCTGTCTGGCTCTGTGAGGAGATGTACCCCTCATCTCTCCTGTCTGGCTCTGTGAGGAGATGTACCCCACATCTCTCCTGTCTGGCTCTGTGAGGAGATGTACCCCACATCTCTCCTGTCAGGCTCTGTGAGGAGATGTACCCCTCATCTCTCCTGTCTGGCTCTGTGAGGAGATGTACCCCACATCTCTCCTGTCTGGCTCTGTGAGGAGATGTACCCCACATCTCTCCTGTCTGGCTCTGTGAGGAGATGTACCCCTCATCTCTCCTGTCTGGCTCTGTGAGGAGATGTACCCCTCATCTCTCCTGTCAGGCTCTGTGAGGAGATGTACCCCACATCTCTCCTGTCTGGCTCTGTGAGGAGATGTACCCCTCATCTCTCCTGTCAGGCTCTGTGAGGAGATGTACCCCTCATCTCTCCTGTCTGGCTCTGTGAGGAGATGTACCCCTCATCTCTCCTGTCTGGCTCTGTGAGGAGATGTACCCCTCATCTCTCCTGTCAGGCTCTGTGAGGAGATGTACCCCTCATCTCTCCTGTCTGGCTCTGTGAGGAGATGTACCCCACATCTCTCCTGTCTGGCTCTGTGAGGAGATGTACCCCTCATCTCTCCTGTCTGGCTCTGTGAGGAGATGTACCCACATCTCTCCTGTCTGGCTCTGTGAGGAGATGTACCCCTCATCTCTCCTGTCTGGCTCTGTGAGGAGATGTACCCCACATCTCTCCTGTCTGGCTCTGTGAGGAGATGTACCCCACATCTCTCCTGTCAGGCTCTGTGAGGAGATGTACCCCTCATCTCTCCTGTCTGGCTCTGTGAGGAGATGTACCCCACATCTCTCCTGTCTGGCTCTGTGAGGAGATGTACCCCACATCTCTCCTGTCTGGCTCTGTGAGGAGATGTACCCCTCATCTCTCCTGTCTGGCTCTGTGAGGAGATGTGCCCCCTCATCTCTCCTGTCAGGCTCTGTGAGGAGATGTACCCCACATCTCTCCTGTCTTGCTCTGTGAGGAGATGTATCCCTCATCTCTCCTGTCAGGCTCTGTGAGGAGATGTACCCCACATCTCTCCTGTCTGGCTCTGTGAGGAGATGTACCCCTCATCTCTCCTGTCAGGCTCTGTGAGGAGATGTACCCCTCATCTCTCCTGTCAGGCTCTGTGAGGAGATGTACCCCACATCTCTCCTGTCTGGCTCTGTGAGGAGATGTACCCCTCATCTCTCCTGTCAGGCTCTGTGAGGAGATGTACCCCTCATCTCTCCTGTCTGGCTCTGTGAGGAGATGTACCCCACATCACTCCTGTCAGGCTCTGTGAGGAGATGTACCCCTCATCTCTAGTGTCTGGCTCTGTGAGGAGATGTACCCCTCATCTCTTCTCTCTGGCTCTGTGAGGAGATGTACCCCTCATCTCTCCTGTCTGGCTCTGTGAGGAGATGTACCCCTCATCTCTCCTGTCTGGCTCTGTGAGGAGATGTACCCCTCATCTCCCCTGTCTGGCTCTGTGAGGAGATGTACCCCTCATCTCTCCTGTCGGGCTCTGTGAGGAGATGTACCCCTCATCTCCCCTGTCTGGCTCTGTGAGGAGATGTACCCCTCATCTCTCCTGTCGGGCTCTGTGAGGAGATGTACCCCTCATCTCTCCTGTCGGGCTCTGTGAGGAGATGTACCCCTCATCTCTCCTGTCTGGCTCTGTGAGGAGATGTACCCCTCATCTCTCCTGTCTGGCTCTGTGAGGAGATGTACCCCTCATCTCTCCTGTCTGGCTCTGTGAGGAGATGTACCCCAGGGCCCAGGAAGGGAAGGAGGGTTACACACAGACACAATCTTATCGGCATATTCCTGCTCTGCTTGTGGTCCACTGATAACTCCCACTGGGCTGATTGAGTTCAGGAGCTGCTGGTGATTCTCTGGCACGTGTGGCTCAGAAAAAGCCAGACTCTCCAGCTCTCTGATTCCTCTCTGGTTATCATCTTTGTACTGACCCTCCTCCAGTGCTCACTGGCTTGGCTACCACTGACTACTGGAAATAGATTCTGGGCAGTGATCACAAATGGTTAGGGAACTGGTGGCCTCAATGGATAGAGGGTCTTAAACACAGGAAATAGTTAAACCTACCACTGTGTGACACCTAGTTTCCTTAAAACAGTTGTTTATTGTAGGCCAACAGTCAGTTTCCATGTAGGCAGTGTCCATGTAGGCTCTACAGTCAGTATCCATGTAGGCTCTACAGTCAGTATCCATGTAGGCTCTACAGTCAGTATCCATGTAGGCTCTACTCCATGTAGACTCTACAGTCAGTATCCATGTAGGCTCTACAGTCAGTATCCATGTAGGCTCTACAGTCAGTATCCATGTAGGCTCTACAGTCAGTATCCATGTAGGCTCTACAGTCAGTATCCATGTAGGCTCTACAGTCAGTATCCATGTAGGCTCTACAGTCAGTATCCATGTAGGCAGTATCCATGTAGGCTCTACAGTCAGTATCCATGTAGGCTCTACAGTCAGTATCCATGTAGGCTCTACAGTCAGTATCCATGTAGGCTCTACAGTCAGTATCCATGTAGGCTCTACAGTCAGTATCCATGTAGGCTCTACAGTCAGTATCCATGTAGGCTCTACAGTCAGTATCCATGTAGGCTCTATGGTCAGTATCCATGTAGGCTCTACAGTCAGTATCCATGTAGGTTCTACAGTCAGTATCCATGTAGACTCTACAGTCAGTATCCATGTAGGCAGTGTCCATGTAGGCTCTACAGTCAGTATCCATGTAGGCTCTACAGTCAGTATCCATGTAGGCAGTGTCCATGTAGGCTCTACAGTCAGTATCCATGTAGGCTCTACAGTCAGTATCCATGTAGACTCTACAGTCAGTATCCATGTAGGCAGTGTCCATGTAGGCTCTACAGTCAGTATCCATGTAGGCTCTACAGTCAGTATCCATGTAGACTCTACAGTCAGTATCCATGTAGGCTCTACAGTCAGTATCCATGTAGACTCTACAGTCAGTATCCATGTAGGCTCTACAGTCAGTATGCATGCAGGCTCTACAGTCAGTTTCCATGTAGGCTCTACAGTCAGTATCCACGTAGGCAGTTTCCATGTAGGCTCTACAGTCAGTTTCCATGTAGGCTCTACAGTAAGTATCCATATAGGCTCTACAGTCAGTATCCATGTAGGCAGTGTCCATGTAAGCTCTACAGTCAGTATCCATGTAGGCTCTACAGTCAGTATCCATGTAGGCTCTACAGTCAGTATCCATGTAGGCAGTGTCCATGTAGGCTCTACAGTCAGTATCCATGTAGGCTCTACAGTCAGTATCCATGTAGGCTCTACACTCAGTATCCATGTAGGCAGTGTCCATGTAGGCTCTACAGTCAGTGTCCATGTAGGCTCTACAGTCAGTATCCATGTAGGCTCTACAGTCAGTATCCATGTAGGCTCTACAGTCAGTATCCATGTAGGCTCTACAGTCAGTATCCATGTAGGCTCTACAGTCAGTATCCATGTAGGCTCTACAGTCAGTATCCATGTAGGCTTTATCCAGTCAGTATCCGTGGCTCTACAGTCAGTATCCATGTAGGCTCTACAGTCAGTATCCATGTAGGCTCTACAGTCAGTATCCATGTAGGCTCTACAGTCAGTATCCATGTAGGCTCTACAGTCAGTATCCATGTAGGCTCTACAGTCAGTATCCATGTAGGCAGTCAGTATCCATGTAGGCTCTATAGTCAGTATCCATGTAGGCTCTACAGTCAGTATCCATGTAGGCTCTACAGTCAGTATCCATGTAGGCTCTACAGTCAGTACCCATGTAGGCTCTACAGTCAGTATCCATGTAGGCTCTGCAGTCGGTATCCATGTAGGCAGTGTCCATGTAGGCTCTACAGTCAGTATCCATGTAGGCTCCAGTCAGTATCCATGTAGGCTCTACAGTCAGTACATGTAGGCTCTACAGTCAGTATCATGTAGGCTCTACAGTCAGTATCCATGTAGGCTCTACAGTCAGTATCCATGTAGGCTCTACGGTCAGTATCCATGTAGGCTCTACAGTCAGTATCCATGTAGGCTCTACAGTCAGTATCCATGTAGGCTCTACAGTCAGTATCCATGTAGGCAGTATCCATGTAGGCTCCAGTCAGTATCCATGTAGGCTCTACAGTCAGTATCCATGTAGGCTCCAGTCAGTATCCATGTAGGCTCTGTCAGATCCAGTAGGAGTCAGTATCCATGTAGGCTCTATGGTCAGTATCCATTTAGGCTCTACAGTCAGTATCCATGTAGGCTCTACAGTCAGTATCCATGTAGACTCCAGTCAGTATCCATGTAGGCTCTACAGTCAGTATCCATGTAGGTTCTACAGTCAGTATCCATGTAGACTCTACAGTCAGTATCCATGTAGGCAGTGTCCATAGGCAGTCAGTATCCCGTAGGCTCCAGTCAGTATCCATGTAGACTCTACAGTCAGTATCCATGTAGGCAGTGTCCATGTAGGCTCTACAGTCAGTATCAATGTAGGCTCCAGTCAGTATCCATGTAGACTCTCAGTCAGTATCCATGTAGGCTCTACAGTCAGTATCCTAGACTCCAGTCAGTATCCATGAGACAGTCAGTATCCATGTAGGCTCTACAGTCAGTATCCATGTAGGCTCTACAGTCAGTATCCATGTAGGCACTCAGTCCTAGGCTCCATCAGTTACCATGTAGGCTCTACAGTCAGTACAGCAGACAGAGGCTAAGTCAGTTTCCATGTAGGCTCTACAGTCAGTATCCTAGGCAGTTTCCTGTAGGCTCCAGTCAGTATCCATGTAGGCTCTACAGTCAGTATCCATATAGGCTCTACAGTCAGTATCCATGTAGGCAGTGCCCATGTAGGCTCTACAGTCAGTATCCATGTAGGCTCTACAGTCAGTATCCATGTAGGCTCTACAGTCAGTATCCATGTAGGCTCTACACTCAGTATCCATGTAGGCTCTACACTCAGTATCCATGTAGGCAGTGTCCATGTAGGCTCCAGTCAGTATCCATGTAGGCTCTCAGTCAGTATCCATGTAGGCTCCATCAGTACCCTAGGCTCTACAGTCAGACAGAGGAGTCAGTATCCATGTAGGCTCTACAGTCAGTATCCACAGGCTCCTCAGTACCATAGGCTCTCAGTCAGTATCCATGTAGGCTCCATCATTATCCATGTAGGCTCTACAGTCAGACAGAGGAGTCAGTATCCATGTAGGCTCTACAGTCAGTATCCATGTAGGCTCTACAGTCAGTATCCATGTTTTCTTAGCCAGGTTGTATGACAGTAAAAGGGAGACAGCAGGGTCCATCTACCCTCTGAGACAGAGGACAGACTAACTCTGTCCCTCTACCATGCTCACCCTGGTCCATCTACCCTCTGAGACAGAGGACACACTAACTCCGTCCCTCTACCATGCTCACCCTGGTCCATCTACCCTCTGAGACAGAGGACAGACTAACTCTGTCCCTCTACCATGCTCACCCTGGTCCATCTACCCTCTGAGACAGAGGACAGACTAACTCTGTCCCTCTACCCTACTCACCCGTGTCCATCTACCCTCTGAGACAGAGGACACACTAACTCCAGCCCTCTACCATGCTCACCCTGGTCCATCTACCCTCTGAGACAGAGGACAGACTAACGCCGTCCCTCTACCATGCTCACCCTGGTCCATCTACCCTCTGAGACAGAGGACAGACTAACTCCGTCCCTCTACCATGCTCACCTCGGGTCCATCTACCCTCTGAGATGTCCCTCTACCATGCTCACCCTGGTCCATCTACCCTCTGAGACAGAGGACAGACTAACTCTGTCCCTCTACCCTACTCACCCGTGTCCATCTACCCTCTGAGACAGAGGACACACTAACTCCAGCCCTCTACCATGCTCACCCTGGTCCATCTACCCTCTGAGACAGAGGACAGACTAACGCCGTCCCTCTACCATGCTCACCCTGGTCCATCTACCCTCTGAGACAGAGGACAGACTAACTCCAGCCCTCTACCATGCTCACCCGGGTCCATCTACCTTCTGAGACAGAGGACACACTAACTCCGTCCCTCTACCATGCTCACCCGGGTCCATCTACCCTCTGAGACAGAGGACACACTAACTCCGTCCCTCTACCATGCTCACCCGGGTCCATCTACCCTCTGAGACAGAGGACAGACTAACTCCAGCCCTCTACCATGCTCACCCTGGTCCATCTACCCTCTGAGACAGAGGACAGACTAACTCCAGCCCTCTACCATGCTCACCCTGGTCCATCTACCCTCTGAGACAGAGGACAGACTAACTCCAGCCCTCTACCATGCTCACCCTGGTCCATCTACCCTCTGAGACAGAGGACAGACTAACTCCAGCCCTCTACCATGCTCACCCTGGTCCATCTACCCTCTGAGACAGAGGACAGACTAACTCCAGCCCTCTACCATGCTCACCCTGGTCCATCTACCCTCTGAGACAGAGGACAGACTAACTCCAGCCCTCTACCATGCTCACCCTGGTCCATCTACCCTCTGAGACAGAGGACAGACTAACTCCAGCCCTCTACCATGCTCACCTCGGGTCCATCTACCCTCTGAGACAGAGGACAGACTAACTCCGTCCCTCTACCATGCTCACCTCGGGTCCATCTACCCTCTGAGACAGAGGACAGACTAACTCCGTCCCTCTACCATGCTCACCCTGGTCCATCTACCCTCTGAGACAGAGGACAGACTAACGCCGTCCCTCTACCATGCTCACCCTGGTCCATCTACCCTCTGAGACAGAGGACACACTAACTCCGCCCTCTACCATGCTCACCCGGGTCCATCTACCCTCTGAGACAGAGGACAGACTAACTCCAGCCCTCTACCATGCTCACCCTGGTCCATCTACCCTCTGAGACAGAGGACAGACTAACTCCAGCCCTCTACCATGCTCACCCTGGTCCATCTACCCTCTGAGACAGAGGACAGACTAACTCCAGCCCTCTACCATGCTCACCCGGGTCCATCTACCCTCTGAGACAGAGGACACACTAACTCCAGCCCTCTACCATGCTCACCCTGGTCCATCTACCCTCTGAGACAGAGGACAGACTAACTCTGTCCCTCTACCATGCTCACCCGGGTCCATCTACCTTCTGAGACAGAGGACAGACTAACGCCGTCCCTCTACCATGCTCACCCTGGTCCATCTACCCTCTGAGACAGAGGACAGACTAACACCGTCCCTCTACCATGCTCACCCTGGTCCATCTACCCTCTGAGACAGAGGACAGACTAACTCCAGCCCTCTACCATGCTCACCCGGGTCCATCTACCCTCTGAGACAGAGGACAGACTAACTCCGTCCCTCTACCATGCTCACCCTGGTCCATCTACCCTCTGAGACAGAGGACAGACTAACTCCAGCCCTCTACCATGCTCACCCTGGTCCATCTACCCTCTGAGACAGAGGACAGACTAACTCCAGCCCTCTACCATGCTCACCCTGGTCCATCTACCCTCTGAGACAGAGGACAGACTAACTCCAGCCCTCTACCATGCTCACCCTGGTCCATCTACCCTCTGAGACAGAGGACAGACTAACTCCAGCCCTCTACCATGCTCACCCTGGTCCATCTACCCTCTGAGACAGAGGACAGACTAACTCCAGCCCTCTACCATGCTCACCCTGGTCCATCTACCCTCTGAGACAGAGGACAGACTAACTCCAGCCCTCTACCATGCTCACCTGGTCCATCTACCCTCTGAGACAGAGGACAGACTAACTCCGTCCCTCTACCATGCTCACCCGGGTCCATCTACCCTCTGAGACAGAGGACAGACTAACTCCAGCCCTCTACCATGCTCACCCTGGTCCATCTACCCTCTGAGACAGAGGACAGACTAACTCCAGTCCCTCTACCATGCTCACCCTGGTCCATCTACCCTCTGAGACAGAGGACAGACTAACTCCAGTCCCTCTACCATGCTCACCCGGGTCCATCTACCCTCTGAGACAGAGGACAGACTAACTCCAGCCCTCTACCATGCTCACCCTGGTCCATCTACCCTCTGAGACAGAGGACAGACTAACTCCAGCCCTCTACCATGCTCACCCTGGTCCATCTACCCTCTGAGACAGAGGACAGACTAACTCCAGCCCTCTACCATGCTCACCCTGGTCCATCTACCCTCTGAGACAGAGGACAGACTAACTCCAGCCCTCTACCATGCTCACCCTGGTCCATCTACCCTCTGAGACAGAGGACAGACTAACTCCAGCCCTCTACCATGCTCACCCTGGTCCATCTACCCTCTGAGACAGAGGACAGACTAACTCCAGCCCTCTACCATGCTCACCTCGGGTCCATCTACCCTCTGAGACAGAGGACAGACTAACTCCAGCCCTCTACCATGCTCACCCTGGTCCATCTACCCTCTGAGACAGAGGACAGACTAACTCCAGCCCTCTACCATGCTCACCCTGGTCCATCTACCCTCTGAGACAGAGGACAGACTAACTCCAGCCCTCTACCATGCTCACCCTGGTCCATCTACCCTCTGAGACAGAGGACAGACTAACTCCAGCCCTCTACCATGCTCACCCTGGTCCATCTACCCTCTGAGACAGAGGACAGACTAACTCCAGTCCCTCTACCATGCTCACCCTGGTCCATCTACCCTCTGAGACAGAGGACAGACTAACTCCAGCCCTCTACCATGCTCACCCTGGTCCATCTACCCTCTGAGACAGAGGACAGACTAACGCCGTCCCTCTACCATGCTCACCCTGGTCCATCTACCCTCTGAGACAGAGGACAGACTAACTCCAGCCCTCTACCATGCTCACCCGGGTCCATCTACCCTCTGAGACAGAGGACACACTAACTCCAGCCCTCTACCATGCTCACCCTGGTCCATCTACCCTCTGAGACAGAGGACAGACTAACTCCAGCCCTCTACCATGCTCACCCGGGTCCATCTACCTTCTGAGACAGAGGACAGACTAACTCCAGCCCTCTACCATGCTCACCCTGGTCCATCTACCCTCTGAGACAGAGGACAGACTAACTCCAGCCCTCTACCATGCTCACCCTGGTCCATCTACCCTCTGAGACAGAGGACAGACTAACTCCAGCCCTCTACCATGCTAACGTCACAGTCAGTGGAAAGTTATTCCTGTGAAATATGCTGCAGATTCAGGCTGCTTCCCAACCAAATGGCACTCTATTCCCTATGAAGTGCACTACTTTTGACCAGGGTCCAATAGGGTTCTATAGGGCTCTGGTCAAAAGTAGTGCACGACATAGGGAATAGGGTGCCATTTGGGCCCCTAGTCTCAATCCGCCCCCGTCCTCCCCTTCTGGAAGGTAAGCACTAATGATTAGTTATGGACCTCTTTATAACACGATGGTGTCAGCAACCTTGGGGGCTATAAATACACTTTTCCATATAGAATAACTGCTGAACTGAACCCAAGCATGCTTTTCATCCCCATCGCCAATCCTTCTTTGCTAAAGGTTGATTTAAAAAAAAAAAAAATCTCTTTAAGAGGAAGAATCTCCCCTACATATGTAGCCTACGGTAACTCGTCTCTATGGATGTGAATCATATGATGAGTGGATAGGTTGTATATGTTTGAGAACATGGATTAGGTTGTTATGGGGCGGCAGGGTAGCCTAGTGGTTAGAGCGTTGGACTAGTAACCGGAAGGTTGCAAGTTCAAACCCCCGAGCTGACAAGGTACAAATCTGTCGTTCTGCCCCTGAACAGGCAGTTAACCCACTGTTCCTAGGCCGTCATTGAAAATAAGAATTTGTTCTTAACTGATCTTGCCTAGTAAAATAAATAAAAATAAAATTAGGGTATAAAATAACATGAATAACTCATGTTATTTCTGTTTCTCTTGAAAAAAAAACACAAAAAAAACATCCACGTACAAAATACAACATACAGACACATCCACAACATCACCCTGCCCAGACCCACAACATCACCCCTGCCCAGACCATCACCCCTGCCCAGACCCACATCACCCCTGCCCAGACCCACAACATCACCCTGCCCAGACCCACAACATCACCCCTGCCCAGACCCACATCACCCTGCCCAGACCCACAACATCACCCTGCCCAGACCCACAACAGTGTTGGTCCCCTGTTTCATGAGCAGAAATGTTCTGTACGCACACAAAAAAGTATGTTACTCTAATTGTGTTTACATCCCTGTTAGTGAGCATTTCTCCTTTGCCAAGATAATCCATCTACCTGACAGGTGTGGCATATCAAGAAGCTGATTAAACAGCATGATCATTACACAGGTGCACCTTGTGCTGGGGACAATAAAAGGATAGTCTCAAAATGTACAGTTTGGTCACACAACACAATGCCACAGATGTCTCAAGTTTTTAGGGAGCGTTGCAATTGGCATGATGACTGCAGGAATGTCCACCAGAGCTGTTGCCAGAGAATTTAATGTTAATTTGTCTACCATAAGCCGCTGACAAAAGTCTCCAACATCGTTTTAGAAGATTTGGCAGTACGTCCAACTGGCCTCACAACCACAAACCACATGTAACCATGCCAGTCCAGGACCTCCACCTGTAGGATCGTCTGAAACCAGCCACCAGGACAGCTGATTAAACTGTGGGTTTGTCTGAGACCAGCCACCAGGACAGCTGATGAAACTGTGGGATCGTCTGAGACCAGCCACCAGGACAGCTGATGAAACTGTGGGTTTGTCTGAGACCAGCCACCCAGACAGCTGATGAAACTGTGGGTTTGTCTGAGACCAGCCACCAGGACAGCTGATGAAACTGTGGGTTAGTCTGAGACCAGCCACCAAGACAGCTGATGAAACTGTGGGTTTGTCTGAGACCAGCCACCAGGACAGCTGATGAAACTGTGGGTTTACACAACCGAAGAATTTCTGCACAAACTGTCAGAAACCGTCTCAGGGAAGCTCATCTGTCGGCTCGTTGTCCTCACCAGGTTCTTGACCGGACTGCAGTTCGGCGTTATAACAGACAATTCCTGGAAGGTGAAAATGTCCCAGTTCTTCCAGACATGTCACCAATTGAGCATGTTTGGGATGCTCTGGATCGATGCAAATGCTCACCGTTGATGGCCACTGGCATGCTGGAGAAATGTGTATATTCACGGATAAATAAACGGTTTCAACTGTACCGGGCAGATGGCGTCATGTGAGCTCTGATGTCAAAGTTATGAACAGAGTGCCCTCTGGTGGCGGTGCGGTTATGGTACGGACAACGAACACAATTGTATTTTATTGATAGCAATTTGAATGCACAGTGATGCTGGGATGAGATCCTGAGGCCCGTTGTCGTGTCATTCATCCGCCGCCGTCACCTCATGTTTCAGCATGATAATACACGGCCCCATGTCTCAAGAATCTGTACACAATTCCCTGAAAATGTCCCAGTTCTTCCATGGCCTGCACTCTCACCAGACATGTCACCCTTTGAGCATGTTTGAGATCCTTCGCATCAATGTGTACGACAGCGTGTTCCAGTTCCCGCCAATATCCAGCAACTTCGCACAGCCATTGAAGAGGAGTGGGACAACATTCCACAGGCCACAATTAACAGCCTGATTAACTCTATGTGAAGGAGATGTGTCGCGCTGCATGAGGCAAATGGTGGTCACACCAGATACTGACTGGTGTTCTGATCCACGCCCCTACTGTTTTATTAAGGTATCTGAACAACAGATGCATATCTGTATTCCCAGTCATGTGAAATCCACAGATTAGGGCTTAATTAATTCAACTGACGGATTTCCTTGTATTAACTATAACTCAGACCCATCCTGTTTTTTATTTATTTAACTAGGCAAGTCATTTAAGAACAAATTCTTATTTACAATGACGGCCTAGGAACAGTGGGTTAACTGCCTGTTCAGGGGCATAACGACAGATTTCTACCTTGTCAGCTCGGGGGATTCGATCTAGCAACCTTTACGGTTACTGGTCCCAACGCTCTAACCACTAGGCTACGTGCCACCCCTCCACTCTAACCACTAGGCTACGTGCCACCCCTCCACTCTAACCACTAGGCGTGCCACCCCTCCCTCTAACCACCTCCTGCCGCCCCTCCACTCTAACCACTATGTTACCTGCCACCCCTCCACTCTAACCACTAGGCTACGTGCCACCCCCCACTCTAACCACTAGGCTACGTGCCACCCCTCCACTCTAACCACTAGGCTACCTGCCGCCCCTCCACTCTAACCACTATGCTACCTGCCACCCCTCCACTCTAACCACTATGCTACCTGCCACCCCTCCACTCTAACCACTAGGCTACGTGCCACCCCTCCACTCTAACCACTAGGCTACGTGCCACCCCTCCACTCTAACCACAGGCTAGGCTACTCTAACCTGTTACCTGCCACCCCTCCACTCTAACCCAGGCTACGTGCCACCCCCCACTCTAACCACTAGGCTACGTGCCACCCCTCCCTAACCACTAGGCACCCTCTAACCACTAGGCTACATGCCACCCCTCCACTCTAACCACTAGGCTACGTGCCACCCCTCCACTCTAACCACTAGGCTACCTGCCACCCCAAATGTGGCTCATCTGTGTTAGAGGAGAACGCGTAGTAGGTAGTAGCTTGGTCTCAGATCGGTTTGTAATGTATAGCCAACTCCTAGCCATTTGCGCTAAAATGTCCCATGTTGTTCCAGCATGTCCTTGTGTGACATAATATAATATCCCATATGCCTATGCTTGTAATGCAATGCTGCCCACCCAGGATAACATACTGTAATGTCATTATCTGGCCCACATGCAGAGTGGGAGCAGCAGGCAGAGGAAGGTTCCTGTAGTGTGTGAGAACTCTGTAGTCCCACCTCTGGCGCGGTGAGGGTTAAGTCCGATACAGCAGTTTTCACTGCGGTACGGATGGCTGTGCTGTTCGGAGAGAGAGAGAGAAAGAGCAGAGAGCGAGAGCAGAGGCAGAGAGAGAGAGCAGAGAGAGAGAGGGCAGAGAGAAGAGCAGAGAGGGGAGAGAGGAGAGAGAGCGGAGAGAGAGAGCAGAGAGAGAGAGGGCAGAGAGAGAGAGGGCAGAGAGAGAGAGAGCAGAGAGAGAGAGCAGAGCGAGAGAGAGCAGAGAGAGGGCAGAGCGAGAGAGAGCACAGAGAGAGAGCAGAGAGAGAGAGGGCAGAGCTAGAAGGATTTGAGAGGGGAGAGAGAGCAGATAGGGGGAGAGAGCAGAGAGAGAGGGCAGAGCGAGAGAGCGAGAGAGGGCAGAGAGCAGAGCGAGAGAGAGCAGAGAGGGGGGAGAGAGAGAGAGAGCAGAGAGAGGGCAGAGCGAGAGAGAGCAGAGCGAGAGAGAGAGAGAGGGCAGAGAGCAGAGCGAGAGAGAGCAGAGAGGGGGAGAGAGAGAGAGAGCAGAGAGAGGGCAGAGAGCAGAGCGAGAGAGAGCAGAGAGGGGGAGAGAGAGAGAGAGCAGAGAGAGGGCAGAGCGAGAGAGAGCGGAGAGAGCAGCGCGAGAGAGAGCAGAGAGAGTAGAGAGAGAGCAGAGAGAGCAGAGAGAGAGGGCAGAGAGAGGGCAGAGCGAGAGAGAGCAGAGAGGGGAGAGAGAGAGAAGGCAGAGAGCAGAGCGAGAGAGAGCAGAGAGAGAGCAGAGCGAGAGAGAGCGGAGAGAGAGAGAGAGAGAGCAGAGAGAGAGAGGGCAGAGCTAGAAGGATTTGAGAGGGGAGAGAGAGCAGATAGGGGAGAGAGAGCAGAGAGAGAGAGCGAGAGAGGGCAGAGAGCAGAGCGAGAGAGAGCAGAGAGGGGAGAGAGAGAGAGAGATGCTGTAGTCTGCAGATCCCACACAGAGAGATCTCTGCCAGGCCAGGGGGATTCACCTCCATGCCAGGAGAAGTACAATGGAGAGATACTCAAAGAGAGAGAGATACTGAAAGAGAGAGAGATACTGAAAGAGAGAGATACTGAAAGAGAGAGATACTGAGAGAGAATACTGAAAGAGAGAGAGATACTGAGAGAGATACTGAAAGAGAGAGAGATACTGAAAGGAGAGATAGAGAGAGATACTGAAAAGAAGAGATACTGAAAGAGAGAGAGATACAGAGAAGAGATACTGAAAGAGAGATACTCAAAGAGAGAGAGATACTGAAAGAGAGAGAGATACTGAAAGAGAGAGAGAGATACTAAAAGAGAGAGGGAAAGAGAGAGAGATACTAAAAAGAGAGAGATACTAAAAGAGAGAGATACTAAAAAGAGAGAGATAGAAAAGAGAGAGATACAAAGAGAGAGATACTGAAAGAGAGAGAGATACTGAAAGAGAGAGAGACTAAAAGAGAGAGATACTGAAAGAGAGAGAGATACTGAAAGAGAGAGATACTGCAGAGAGAGATACTGAAAAGAGAGAGATACTGAAAGAGAGAGAGATACTGAAAGAGAGAGAGATACTGAAAGAGAGAGATACTGAAAAAGAGAGAGATACTGAAAGAGAGAGATACTGAAAGAGAGAGAGATACTGAAAGAGAGAGAGATACTGAAAGAGAGAGATACTGAAGAGAGAGAGATACTGAAAGAGAGAGATACTGAAAGAGAGAGAGATACTGAAAGAGAGAGAGATACTGAAAAAGAGAGATACTGAAAGAGAGAGAGATACTGAAAAGAGAGAGATACTGAAAGAGAGAGATACTGAAAGAGAGAGATACTGAAGAGAGAGATACTGAAAGAGAGAGATACTGAAAAGAGAGAGATACTGAAAGAGAGAGATACTGAAAGAGAGAGAGATACTAAAAGAGAGAGATACTAAAAGAGAGAGATACTAAAAAGAGAGAGATACTGAAAAAGAGAGAGATACTAAAGAAAGAGAGATACTAAAAGAGAGAGATACTAAAAGAGAGAGAGATACTGAAAGAGAGAGAGATACTAAAAAAGAGAGAGATACTAAAAGAGAGAGATACTGAAAGAGAGAGAGATACTGAAAGAGAGAGATACTGAAAGAGAGAGATACTGAAAGAGAGAGAGATACTGAAAGAGAGAGAGATACTGAAAGAGAGAGAGATACTGAAAAAGAGAGAGAGATACTGAAAGAGAGAGATACTGAAAAGAGAGAGAGATACTGAAAGAGAGAGAGATACTGAAAAGAGAGAGAGATACTGAAAGAGATAGAGAGATACTGAAAAGAGAGAGAGATACTGAAAGAGAGAGATACTGAAAAGAGAGAGATACTGAAAGAAGAGAGATACTGAAAGAGAGAGATACTGAAGAGAGAGATACTGAAAGAGAGAGAGATACTGAAAAGAGAGAGATACTGAAAGAGAGAGAGATACTGAAAAGAGAGAGAGATACTGAAAGAGAGAGAGATACTGAAAGAGAGAGATACTGAAAAGAGAGAGATACTGAAAGAGAGAGATACTGAAAAGAGAGAGAGATACTGAAAGAAAGAGATACTGAAAGAGAGATACTGAAAGAGAGAGAGATACTGAAAGAGAGAGATACTGAAAAGACTGAAAGAGAGAGATACTAAAAAGAGAGAGATACTGAAAGAGAGAGAAAGAGAGAGAGATACTAAAAAGAGAGATACTAAAAGAGAGAGATACTAAAATAGAGAGATACTGAAAAGAGAGAGAGATACTAAAAAGAGAGAGATACTAAAAGAAAGAGAGATACTAAAAGAGAGAGAGATACTGAAAGAGAGAGAGATACTAAAAGAGAGAGAGATACTGAAAGAGAGAGAGATACTGAAAGAGAGAGAGATACTGAAAGAGAGAGAGATACTGAAAGAGAGAGAGATACTGAAAGAGAGAGAGATACTGAAAGAGAGAGAGATACTAAAAGAGAGAGAGATACTGAAAGAGAGAGAGATACTAAAAGAAAGAGAGATACTAAAAGAAAGATATGTTGGTAATGTAAATCACTGACTCATATGTAGCATATTAAGAGATGGATTGAGTTGTAGCTGATTTTCTTATCTCTGATTGCGGGATTTCGTTCCATCACCTGTACATCTACAGTATATGATAGAAAGTATAGATTACCGGTTGTGTGTGAGCCGGAGGAAGGGAGGGGGGGTTTGGGATAGGGCAGCGTGAGCTGTTCTACCTGCTTCTATTGGTTAAGAAGCGTCATGTACTACAATACGGAGGTGGCTGCTGCTGATGTGCGTCTGTCGGAACCTCCTGCTGCTGTGGGATTTACTGAGGAGGAGGAACAGCTGGAGGAACAGCAGAGCAGGAGGTAGGACTGGGATTGGACTGGTGTTTGTCAGGTGTTTTTATTTGAGACGACCGGGATGTACTATTGCTGTTAAGTACTGTATTCTGACTAGCTCTCTTTAGCTTAGCCAGTATTTAGCCTAGCCTAGCTTCTCTGCAGCTACACAGATCAGTATTGCTGGTTTTAGCCTAGCCTATATACTACCTTCTCTGCAGCTACACAGATCAGTGTTGCAGGTTTTAGCCTAGCTTCTCTGCAGCTACACAGATCAGTGTTGGAGGTTTTAGCCTAGCATAGCTTCTCTGCAGCTACACAGATCAGTGTTGCTGGTTTTAGCCTAGCCTAGCTTCTCTGCAGCTACACAGATCAGTGTTGCAGGTTTTAGCCTAGCTTCTCTGCAGCTACACAGATCAGTGTGCTCTCGAGAGAGAGAGAGAGGGCAGAGAGCAGAGCGAGAGAGAGCAGAGAGGGGGAGAGAGAGAGAGAGCAGAGAGAGGGCAGAGAGCAGAGCGAGAGAGAGCAGAGAGGGGGAGAGAGAGAGAGAGCAGAGAGAGGGCAGAGCGAGAGAGAGCGGAGAGAGCAGAGCGAGAGAGAGCAGAGAGAGTAGAGAGAGAGCAGAGAGAGCAGAGAGAGGGCAGAGAGAGGGCAGAGCGAGAGAGAGCAGAGAGGGGAGAGAGAGAGAAGGCAGAGAGCAGAGCGAGAGAGAGCAGAGAGAGCAGAGCGAGAGAGAGCGGAGAGAGTAGAGAGAGAGAGAGCAGAGAGAGAGAGGGCAGAGCTAGAAGGATTTGAGAGGGGAGAGAGAGCAGATAGGGGAGAGAGAGCAGAGAGAGAGAGCGAGAGAGGGCAGAGAGCAGAGCGAGAGAGAGCAGAGAGGGGGGAGAGAGAGAGAGAGATGCTGTAGTCTGCAGATCCCACACAGAGAGATCTCTGCCAGGCCAGGGGGATTTACCTCCATGCCAGGAGAATGTACAATGGAGAGATACTCAAAGAGAGAGATACTGAAAGAGAGAGAGATACTGAAAGAGAGAGAGATACTGAAAGAGAGAGAGAGATACTGAAAGAGAGAGAGATACTGAAAGAGAGAGAGATACTGAAAGAGAGAGAGATACTAAAAGAGAGAGATACTAAAAGAGAGAGAGATACTGAAAGAGAGAGAGATACTGAAAGAGAGAGAGATACTGAAAGAGAGAGAGATACTGAAAGAGAGAGAGATACTGAAAGAGAGAGAGATACTGAAAGAGAGAGAGATACTAAAAGAGAGAGAGATACTAAAAGAGAGAGAGATACTGAAAAAGAGAGAGAGACTAAAAGAGAGAGATACTAAAAGAGAGATATACTGAAAAGAGAGAGATACTGAAAGAGAGAGAGAGATACTAAAAAGAGAGAGATACTGAAAAGAGAGAGAGATACTAAAAGAGAGAGAGATACTGAAAGAGAGAGAGATACTAAAAGAGAGAGATACTGAGAGAGAGAGATACTGAAAGAGAGAGATACTGAAAGAGAGAGAGATACTGAAAGAGAGAGATATACTGAAAAGAGAGATACTGAAAGAGAGAGAGATACTGAAAGAGAGAGAGATACTGAAAGAGAGAGAGATACTGAAAAGAGAGATACTGAAAGAGAGAGAGATACTGAAAGAGAGATACTAAAAAGAGAGATACTAAAAAGAGAGATACTAAAAAGAGAGATACTAAAAAGAGAGAGATACTAAAAAGAGAGAGAGATACTAAAAGAAAGAGAGATACTAAAAGAGAGAGATACTAAAAAGAGAGAGATACTAAAAGAGAGAGATACTGAAAAGAGAGAGAGATACTAAAAAAAGAGAGAGAGATACTGAAAAGAGAGAGAGATACTGAAAAGAGAGAGATACTGAAAGAGAGAGATACTGAAAGAGAGAGATATACTGAAAGAGAGATACTGAAAGAGAGAGAGAGATACTGAAAGAGAGAGAGAGATACTGAAAAGAGAGAGATACTGAAAAGAGAGATATACTGAAAGAGAGATATACTAAAAAAGAGAGAGACTGAAAGAGAGAGAGAGATACTGAAAGAGAGAGAGATACTAAAAGAAAGAGAGATACTAAAAGAAAGATATGTTGGTAATGTAAATCACTGACTCATATGTAGCATATTAAGAGATGGATTGAGTTGTAGCTGATTTTCTTATCTCTGATTGCGGGATTTCGTTCCATCACCTGTACATCTACAGTATATGATAGAAAGTATAGATTACCGGTTGTGTGTGAGCCGGAGGAAGGGAGGGGGGGTTTGGGATAGGGCAGCGTGAGCTGTTCTACCTGCTTCTATTGGTTAAGAAGCGTCATGTACTACAATACGGAGGTGGCTGCTGCTGATGTGCGTCTGTCGGAACCTCCTGCTGCTGTGGGATTTACTGAGGAGGAGGAACAGCTGGAGGAACAGCAGAGCAGGAGGTAGGACTGGGATTGGACTGGTGTTTGTCAGGTGTTTTTATTTGAGACGACCGGGATGTACTATTGCTGTTAAGTACTGTATTCTGACTAGCTCTCTTTAGCTTAGCCAGTATTTAGCCTAGCCTAGCTTCTCTGCAGCTACACAGATCAGTATTGCTGGTTTTAGCCTAGCCTATATACTACCTTCTCTGCAGCTACACAGATCAGTGTTGCAGGTTTTAGCCTAGCTTCTCTGCAGCTACACAGATCAGTGTTGGAGGTTTTAGCCTAGCATAGCTTCTCTGCAGCTACACAGATCAGTGTTGCTGGTTTTAGCCTAGCCTAGCTTCTCTGCAGCTACACAGATCAGTGTTGCAGGTTTTAGCCTAGCTTCTCTGCAGCTACACAGATCAGTGTTGCAGGTTTTAGCCTAGCATAGCTTCTCTGCAGCTACACAGATCAGTGTTGCTGGTTTTAGCCTAGCCTCTCTGCAGCTACACAGATCAGTGTTGCTGGTTTTAGCCTAGGCTAGCTTCTCTGCAGCTACACAGATCAGTGTTGCAGGTTTTAGCCTAGCTTAGCTTCTCTGCAGCTACACAGATCAATGTTGCAGGTTTTAGCCTAGCATAGCTTCTCTGCATCTACACAGATCAGTGTTGCAGGTTTTAGCCTAGCATAGCTTCTCTGCAGCTACACAGATCAGTGTTGCAGGTTTTAGCCTAGCATAGCTTCTCTGCAGCTACACAGATCAGTGTTGCTGGTTTTAGCCTAGCATAGCATAGCTTCTCTGCAGCTACACAGATCAGTGTTGCTGGTTTTAGCCTAGCCTATATACTACCTTCTCTGCAGCTACACAGATCAGTGTTGCAGGTTTTAGCCTAGCATAGCTTCTATGCATCTACACAGATCAGTGTTACAGGTTTTAGCCTAGCATAGCTTCTCTGCAGCTACACAGATCAGTTTTGCTGGTTTTAGCCTAGCCTAGCCTCTCTGCAGCTACACAGATCAGTGTTGCTGATTTTAGCCTAGCTTCTCTGCAGCTACACAGATAAGTGTTGCTGGTTTTAGCCTGGCATAGCTTCTCTGCAGCTGCACAGATCAGTGTTGATGATTTTAGCCTGGCGTAGCTTCTCTGCAGCTACACAGATCAGTGTTGCTGATTTTAGCCTGGCGTAGCTTCTCTGCAGCTACACAGATCAGTGTTGCTGATTTTAGCCTGGCATAGCTTCTCTGCAGCTACACAGATCAGTGTTGCTGATTTTAGCCTAGCATAGCTTCTCTGCAGCTACACAGATCAGTGTTGCTGATTTTAGCCTAGCATAGCTTCTCTGCAGCTACACAGATCAGTGTTGCTGATTTTAGCCTAGCATAGCTTCTCTGCAGCTACACAGATCAGTGTTGCTGATTTTAGCCTAGCATAGCTTCTCTGCAGCTACACAGATCAGTGTTGCTGATTTTAGCCTAGCCTATATACTACCTTCTCTGCAGCTACACAGATCAGTGTTGCTGATTTTAGCCTGGCATAGCTTCTCTGCAGCTACACAGATCAGTGTTGCTGATTTTAGCCTAGCCTATATACTACCTTCTCTGCAGCTACACAGATCAGTGCTGCTGATTTTAGCCTAGGCTAGCTTCTCTGCAGCTACACAGATCAGTGTTGCTGATTTTAGCCTGGCATAGCTTCTCTGCAGCTACACAGATCAGTGTTGCTGATTTTAGCCTGGCATAGCTTCTCTGCAGCTACACAGATCAGTGTTGCTGATTTTAGCCTAGCCTATATACTACCTTCTCTGCAGCTACACAGATCAGTGTTGCTGATTTTAGCCTGGCATAGCTTCTCTGCAGCTACACAGATCAGTGTTGCTGATTTTAGCCTAGCCTATATACTACCTTCTCTGCAGCTACACAGATCAGTGTTGCTGATTTTAGCCTAGGCTAGCTTCTCTGCAGCTACACAGATCAGTGTTGCTGATTTTAGCCTAGCATAGCTTCTCTGCAGCTACACAGATCAGTGTTTCTGATTTTAGCCTGGCATAGCTTCTCTGCAGCTACACAGATCAGTGTTGCTGATTTTAGCCTAGCCTATATACTACCTTCTCTGCAGCTACACAGATCAGTGTTGCTGATTTTAGCCTGGCATAGCTTCTCTGCAGCTACACAGATCAGTGTTGCTGATTTTAGCCTGGCATAGCTTCTCTGCAGCTACACAGATCAGTGTTGCTGATTTTAGCCTAGCCTATATACTACCTTCTCTGCAGCTACACAGATCAGTGTTGCTGATTTTAGCCTGGCATAGCTTCTCTGCAGCTACACAGATCAGTGTTGCTGATTTTAGCCTAGCCTATATACTACCTTCTCTGCAGCTACACAGATCAGTGTTGCTGGTTTTAGCCTGGCATAGCTTCTCTGCAGCTACACAGATCAGTGTTGCTGATTTTAGCCTAGCATAGCTTCTCTGCAGCTACACAGATCAGTGTTGCTGATTTTAGCCTGGCATAGCTTCTCTGCAGCTACACAGATCAGTGTTGCTGATTTTAGCCTAGCCTATATACTACCTTCTCTGCAGCTACACAGATCAGTGCTGCTGATTTTAGCCTAGGCTAGCTTCTCTGCAGCTACACAGATCAGTGTTGCTGATTTTAGCCTAGCATAGCTTCTCTGCAGCTACACAGATCAGTGTTGCTGATTTTAGCCTGGCATAGCTTCTCTGCAGCTACACAGATCAGTGTTGCAGATTTTAGCCTAGCCTATATACTACCTTCTCTGCAGCTACACAGATCAGTGTTGCTGATTTTAGCCTAGGCTAGCTTCTCTGCAGCTACACAGATCAGTGTTGCTGATTTTAGCCTAGCATAGCTTCTCTGCAGCTACACAGATCAGTGTTGCTGATTTTAGCCTGGCATAGCTTCTCTGCAGCTACACAGATCAGTGTTGCTGATTTTAGCCTGGCATAGCTTCTCTGCAGCTACACAGATCAGTGTTGCTGATTTTAGCCTAGCCTATATACTACCTTCTCTGCAGCTACACAGATCAGTGTTGCTGATTTTAGCCTGGCATAGCTTCTCTGCAGCTACACAGATCAGTGTTGCAGGTTTTAGCCTGGCATAGCTTCTCTGCAGCTACACAGATCAGTGTTGCTGATTTTAGCCTAGGCTAGCTTCTCTGCAGCTACACAGATCAGTGTTGCTGATTTTAGCCTAGCCTATATACTACCTTCTCTGCAGCTACACAGATCAGTGCTGCTGATTTTAGCCTAGGCTAGCTTCTCTGCAGCTACACAGATCAGTGTTGCTGATTTTAGCCTGGCATAGCTTCTCTGCAGCTACACAGATCAGTGTTGCTGATTTTAGCCTGGCATAGCTTCTCTGCAGCTACACAGATCAGTGTTGCTGATTTTAGCCTAGCATAGCTTCTCTGCAGCTACACAGATCAGTGTTGCTGATTTTAGCCTGGCATAGCTTCTCTGCAGCTACACAGATCAGTGTTGCTGATTTTAGCCTAGCCTATATACTACCTTCTCTGCAGCTACACAGATCAGTGCTGCTGATTTTAGCCTAGGCTAGCTTCTCTGCAGCTACACAGATCAGTGTTGCTGATTTTAGCCTAGCATAGCTTCTCTGCAGCTACACAGATCAGTGTTGCTGATTTTAGCCTGGCATAGCTTCTCTGCAGCTAGACAGATCAGTGTTGCTGATTTTAGCCTAGCCTATATACTACCTTCTCTGCAGCTACACAGATCAGTGTTGCTGATTTTAGCCTGGCATAGCTTCTCTGCAGCTACACAGATCAGTGTTGCTGATTTTAGCCTAGCCTATATACTACCTTCTCTGCAGCTACACAGATCAGTGTTGCAGGTTTTAGCCTGGCATAGCTTCTCTGCAGCTACACAGATCAGTGTTGCTGATTTTAGCCTGGCATAGCTTCTCTGCAGCTACACAGATCAGTGTTGCTGATTTTAGCCTGGCATAGCTTCTCTGCAGCTACTCAGATCAGTGTTGCTGATTTTAGCCTGGCATAGCTTCTCTGCAGCTACTCAGATCAGTGTTGCTGATTTTAGCCTGGCATAGCTTCTCTGCAGCTACACAGATCAGTGTTGCAGGTTTTAGCCTAGCTTAGCTTCTCTGCAGCTACACAGATCAGTGTTGCTGGTTTTAGCCTACCTTCTCTGCAGCTACACAGATCAGTGTTGCTGATTTTAGCCTAGCCGAACAGTTAGTGCTGCTTCTGTTGGAAAATGATCTGGTTTTAGACAGACTAAATTATCTAGGCTGAGCTACTGAGAATAATTACTAAGCTCTGTAATTACGTTTGACTGGCTGGCTGACTGGATGTCTGGCTGGCTGGCTGGCTGACTGGATGTCTGGCTGGCTGACTGGATGTCTGGCTGGCTGACTGGATGTCTGGCTGGCTGGCTGACTGAATGTCTGGCTGGCTGACTGGCTGACTGGATGTCTGGCTGGCTGGCTGGCTGGCTGACTGGATGTCTGGCTGGCTGACTGGATGTCTGGCTGGCTGACTGGATGTCTGGCTGGATGTCTGGCTGACTGGATGTCTGGCTGACTGGATGTCTGGCTGGCTGTCTGGCTGGATGTCTGGCTGACTGGATGGCTGGCTGACTGGCTGTCTGGCTGGATGTCTGGCTGACTGGATGGCTGGCTGACTGGATGGCTGGCTGACTGTATGGCTGGCTGACTGGATGTCTGGCTGACTGGATGTCTGGCTGGCTGACTGGATGTCTGGCTGGCTGACTGGATGTCTGGCTGGATGGCTGGCTGGATGTCTGGCTGGCTGGCTGACTGGATGTCTGGCTGGCTGGCTGACTGGATGTCTGGCTGGCTGGCTGACTGGATGTCTGGCTGACTGGATGTCTGGCTCTCTGGATGTCTGGCTGGCTGGCTGGCTGACTGGATGTCTGGCTGGCTGACTGGATGTCTGGCTGGCTGGCTGACTGGATATCTGGCTGGCTGACTGGATGTCTGGATGGCTGGCTGGCTGACTGGATGTCTGGCTGGCTGACTGGATGTCTGGCTGGATGTCTGGATGGCTGGCTGACTGGATGTCTGGCTGGCTGTCTGGCTGGATGTCTGGCTGGCTGACTGGATGTCTGGCTGTCTGGCTGGATGTCTGGCTGACTGGATGGCTGTCTGGCTGGATGTCTGGCTGACTGGCTGTCTGGCTGGATGTCTGGCTGACTGGCTGGCTGGCTGACTGGATGTCTGGCTGGCTGACTGGATGTCTGGCTGGCTGGCTGACTGGATGTCTGGCTGGATGGCTGGCTGACTGGATGTCTGGCTGGATGTCTGGCTGACTGGATGGCTGGCTGTCTGGCTGGCTGTCTGGCTGACTGGATGGCTGGCTGACTGGATGTCTGGCTGTCTTTCTGGCTGACTGTCTGGCTGGCTGGCTGGCTGACTGACTGGATGTCTGACTGGCTGACTGGATGTCTGGCTGACTTTCTTTCTTTCTCCCTCCCCCTCCTCACGGTTTCTTTCTTTCTTTCTCCCTCCCCCTCCTCTCTCTCCCTCCCGCTGGTTCTCCTGAGGGGCGTATTCATTACGCCGATTCTGTTGCAAAACTTTTCTTAAAACGGAAGCAAATTGACCGAAATAGGGAGGGACCTACTGTAATTTGTCCAATATAAAATCTCGTTTGGATGAATGAGCACACCCCTGTTCGTTCTCGTCACTAATGATGTGTGTTCCATCTTCCGTCTCTTACTGACAGCAACGCAGCTGCATTGTGAAATTCACATGGAATTTTACAAATTGTTCTTATCGTTTTAACGGAAAACACAAATACAAAATTGTCCATTTTAAACGTGAAGACATTTTTAAAAATTTGAGAAGATGATTTTGAGCATTAGTTTGAAATATTACAATAATTTGTTATTCATTAGTGTATTAGTTATTCATTAGTTATTCATTAGTTAATTTGTTATCTGTTAGTTAATTTGTTATTCATTAGTGTATTAGTTATTCATTAGTTAATTAGTTATCCGTTAGTTAATTCGTTATTTGTTAGTTAATTAGTTATTCATTAGTTAATTAGTTATTCATAGTTCCCTTGTTTTGTTTTTAGATGTAAGAAATGAATCGGTCCACTTACCTTACTTCATTCTGCATTTCATTTCATATTAGTCTACATGTCAGATGTTATAGGCCTGTCAGTATCCAGATTTCACTTAGTGTTCCATATAACCCATCTCAAGTTCAAAGGTCTCATTTCAGCTCGCTCATTGGAGCTCTCTCATTGGAGCTCTCTCATTGGAGCTTTCTCATTTCAGCTCTCTCATTGGAGCTCTCTCATTGGAGCTTTCTCATTTCAGCTCTCTCATTGGAGCTCTCATTTCAGCTCTCTCATTGGAGCTTTCTCATTTCAGCTCTCTCATTTCAGCTCTCTCATTGGAGCTCTCTCATTGGAGCTCTCTCATTGGAGCTCTCTCATTGGAGCTCTCTCATTGGAGCTCTCTCATTGGAGCTCTCTCATTGGAGCTCTCTCATTTCAGCTCTCTCATTTCAGCTCTCTCATTTCAGCTCTCTCATTGGAGCTCTCTCATTGGAGCTCTCTCATTGGAGCTCTCTCATTGGAGCTCTCTCATTTCAGCTCTCTCATTGGAGCTCTCTCATTGGAGCTCTCTCATTGGAGCTCTCTCATTGGAGCTCTCTCATTGGAGCTCTCTCATTGGAGCTCTCTCATTTCAGCTCTCTCATTTCAGCTCTCTCATTGGAGCTCTCTCATTGGAGCTCTCTCATTGGAGCTCTCTCATTGGAGCTCTCTCATTTCAGCTCTCTCATTTCAGCTCTCTCATTGGAGCTCTCTCATTGGAGCTCTCTCATTGGAGCTCTCTCATTGGAGCTCTCTCATTTCAGCTCTCTCATTTCATCTCTCTCATTGGAGCTCTCTCATTGGAGCTCTCTCATTGGAGCTCTCTCATTGGAGCTCTCTCATTGGAGCTCTCTCATTTCAGCTCTCTCATTTCAGCTCTCTCATTGGAGCTCTCTCATTTCAGCTCTCTCATTGGAGCTCTCTCATTGGAGCTCTCTCATTTGTTATAATGTTATAATGTCACATTTAGTCTCTCACAATATCACAATCTTTCACAATACACTAGTCATTCACAATAACACCCAAAGTAGTCATGGTAATAGAGACATTTGAGTCTTTTCAGTGTTTTAAATCGTCATCGTAATAAAAACAGTTTTTAACATATACAGGATTGAGATTGGAGAGGTAGACCAGCAGCTGGAAGGTTGCTGTGTTGAACCCCTGG
>NC_056447.1:54857370-54882370 GCF_018296145.1 Oncorhynchus tshawytscha | reverse complement strand
ACGTGATTCCATATGTGTTATTTCATAGTTTTGATGTCTTCACTATTATAATCCACCATATGTTATTCTACAGGACTTGTTTTGCGGTGTGTATGTGTGTGTTTAATGCTTATTGCTAGATAGATAGATACGGTTGATTTTTGGCTTCGTCCATCTTATTGCCAGCTGTTAGCTCCATCTGTGTTGCAGAGGGCTGCACACTCTCATCTTCCAAGCTGCATGGGTTCTAATCATAGAAACAGAATTACTAGAACAGACAGTCCCATTCAATGTCCATGTTCCTTTATATGGTTTTGACTGGCAGCAGTAGTGTGTAGCCGTACCAGTCTAGTTGCTGTGAGCTGAAGGGCTTCGCCTGTTCCTGTAATTCTATTGGAAATCAGGATCCAACCGACATGGTCAGCCTGCCAAATGGCACCATATTTCCCTTCTAGTGCACTACTTTTGACCAGAGCAGGGTTCTATAGGGCTCTGGTCTAAAGTAGTGTACTATATATAGGGAATAGGGTTCTATAGGGCTCTGGTCTAAAGTAGTGCACTATATAGGGAATAGGGTTCTATAGGGTCTGGTCTAAAGTAGTGCACTGTATAGGGAATAGGGTTCTATAGGGTCTGGTCTAAAGTAGTGCACTATATAGGGAATAGAGTTCTATAGGGCTCTGGTCTAAAGTAGTGCACTATATAGGGAATAGGGTTCTATAGGGTCTGGTCTAAAGTAGTGCACTATATAGGGAATAGGGTTCTATAGGGCTCTGGTCTAAAGTAGTGCATTAGGGATGCAACCATTTTTAAAATGTAACTTTTATTTATCTAGGCAAGTCAGTTAAGAACAAATTCTTATTTACAATGACGGACTACCAGAAGGCAAAAGGCCTCCTGCGGGGACGGGGCTGGAATTAAAAATAAAATAAAAATCTAGGACAAAACACACATCACAATAAGAGAGACAACACAACACTACATAAAGAGAGACCTAAAGACAGAAACGACAGCATGGCAGCAACACATGACAACACAGCATGGTAGCAACACATGACAACACAGCATGGTAGCAACACATGACAACACAGCATGGTAGCAACACATGACAACACAGCATGGTAGCAACACATGACAACACAGCATGGTAGCAACACATGACAACATAGCATGGCAGCAACACATGACAACATAGCATGGCAGCAACACATGACAACATAGCATGGTAGCAACACATGACAACACAGCATGGTAGCAACACATGAGAACATAGCATGGCAGCAACACATGACAACACAGCATGGTAGCAACACATGACAACACAGCAACACATGACAACACAGCATGGTAGCAACACATGACAACACAGCAACACATGACAACACAGCAACACATAACAACACAGCATGGTAGCAACACATGACAACACAGCATGGTAGCAACACATGACAACAGAGCATGGTAGCAACACATGACAACACAGCATGGTAGCAACACATGACAACACAGCATGGTAGCAACACATGACAACACAGCATGGTAGCAACACATGACAACACAGCATGGTAGCAACACATGACAACACAGCAACACATGACAACACAGCATGGTAGCAACACATGACAACACAGCAACACATGACAACACAGCAACACATGACAACACAGCATGGTAGCAACACATGACAACACAGCATGGCAGCAACACATGACAACACAGCAACACATGACAACACAGCAACACATGACAACACAGCATGGTAGCAACACATGACAACACAGCAACACATGACAACACAGCAACACATGACAACACAGCATGGCAGCAACACATGACAACACAGCAACACATGACAACACAGCATGGTAGCAACACATGACAACACAGCATGGTAGCAACACATGACAACAGAGCATGGTAGCAACACATGACAACACAGCATGGTAGCAACACATGACAACACAGCATGGTAGCAACACATGACAACACAGCATGGTAGCAACACATGACAACACAGCATGGTAGCAACACAAGATGGTAGCAGCACAAAACATGGTACAAACATTATTGGGCACAGACAACAGCACAAAGGGCAAGAAGATAGCCATGGTCAGTCTCCCTCTGTCCAGAGTGCCCTACCTTGGCAGCCAGCCTTGCCAGGCTCTGGCTCCAAACCTGCAGAGTGGAGCTTCCTTCTGCTGGCACAGTCTGTTAGACTTAGGGGCTGGCCACAAAGCCAGGGAACACACAGGCTAGGCTTTGCTGGTATACCATACAGGACAGTATTCCACAGGCTAGGCTTGGCTGGTATACCATACAGGACAGTATTCCACAGGATTTGGAAATAGCCACAGGATGGTTTTTCATTACCGTTGAAACTATTTCTTTAAAAAAATATATATACATTTTAATATTTGTATATTTGTACTCAGCAAAAAAAGGAACATCCTTTTTTCAGGACCCTGTCTTTCGAAGATAATTCATAAATGATCTTCACAGATCTTCATTGTAAAGGGTTTAAACACTGTTTCCCATTCTTGTTCAATGAACCATAAACAATGAATGAACATGTACCTGTGGAACGGTCGTTAAGACACTAACAGCTTACAGACAGTAGGCAATTAAGCTCACAGTTATGAAAACTTAGGACACTAAAGAGGCCTTTCTACTGACTGAAAAACACACAAAAAAAGATACCCAGGGTCCCTGCTAATCTGCGTGAACGTGCCTTAGGCATGCTGCAAGGAGGCATGAGGACTGCAGATGTGGCCAGGGCAATAAATTGCAATGTCCGCACTGTGATACGCCTAAAACAGCGCTACAGGGAGAAAGGTCGGACAGCTGATCGTCTGTACTGTGAGATGTTTTGTTGTTGTTGTTTACTTTTTAAGTTAATACCTGCAGTTAACGTGCGCAATACGTTAGGACTGGGAGGGATAACTCCAGGCCTGGGTTGGTCTACGTTAGGACTGGGAGGGATAACTCCAGGCCTGGGTTGGTCTACGTTAGGACTGGGAGGGATAACTCCAGGCCTGGGTTGGTCTATGTTAGGACTGGGAGGGATAACTCCAGGCCTGGGTTGGTCTACGTTAGGACTGGGAGGGATAACTCCAGGCCTGGGTTGGTCTACGTTAGGACTGGGAGGGATAACTCCAGGCCTGGGTTGGTCTACGTTAGGACAGGGAGGGATAACTCCAGACCTGGGTTGGTCTACGTTAGGACAGGGAGGGATAACTCCAGACCTGGGTTGGTCTACGTTAGGACAGGGAGGGATAACTCCAGACCTGGGTTGGTCTACGTTAGGACAGGGATGGATAACTCCAGGCCTGGGTTGGTCTACATTAGGACAGGGATGGATAACTCCAGGCCTGGGTTGGTTTACGTTAGGACAGGGATGGATAACTCCAGGCCTGGGTTCGTCTACGTTAGGACAGGGAGGGATAACTCCAGGCCTGGGTTGGTCTACGTTAGGACAGGGAGGATAACTCCAGGCCTGGGTTGGTCTACGTTAAGACAGGGAGGGATAACTCCAGGCCTGGGTTGGTCTACATTAGGACAGGGAGGGATAACTATCATGTTCGGTTTGAGTTTTTACTTTACCTTCTATAATGGTATTTCACTGTTTGGTTTGTTAAATGTGATATGCAACTCCGGCGTGTATAATGTACAGGGAGGGATAACTCCAGGCCTGGTTGGTCTACGTTAGGACAGGGTTAGGGTTAGGGATATGCAACTCCGGCGTGTATAATGGACCGTTTTTATAGTTTACTCCATTTGCTACTTGAGTCATCTCTCTCCTGCTGTTGCCCCGTCACTCAAGGAGAGAGCAGTTGCTCGACCATATAGTCACAAGCTCTGTTAGCCGCTACTCACTAGTTAGCTGGCTAGCTAGCTTGCTAAAATGTAGTAAGAGTCAGAGCAAATGTAGCTAGCTAATACAGCCTGGTACCAGTGCTGGTGGAGGCCTAGATAAGCATGTTTGTGCAGCGTTATCTTATCAGAGAGGAATAGGCGAAGCATGAATATGTTGGCTAGCTAGCTACATGAAGTAAGAAAACATGTCATGTAAAATCCAATTAGGGACACCTGGAAACACTGACCAACACTTTGGTTCCTACCCTGTTCAATATTTTCTCCCTTATTTATAAATTATTTTTCAAGGTCAAACAACAATGTATTCAAGGTGCTGCCCACTGTAGAATTAGAATAATCCTTATATTTCCATGATTCCAACAGTTCACCAATTAATTAGGCCTAGATTTTTTCCCCATATCATGCTACGTGGCTCAGTGTGGAAATTATAATAAAAATGCAGATATTTATGAAAATGCTGAAATTGGATTGAACAATATGAATAGAAAAATATCCATTTGAAAGTACTTATTTTTTAAATGTTTTAAATTTAATTTATTTCACCTTTATTTAACCAGGTAGGCTAGTTGAGAACACCTTTATTTAACCAGGTAGGCTAGTTGAGAACACCTTTATTTAACCAGGTAGGCTAGTTGAGAACACCTTTATTTAACCAGGTAGGCCAGTTGAGAACACCTTTATTTAACCAGGTAGGCTAGTTGAGAACACCTTTATTTAACCAGGTAGGCCAGTTGAGAACACCTTTATTTAACCAGGTAGGCTAGTTGAGAACACCTTTATTTAACCAGGTAGACTAGTTGAGAACACCTTTATTTAACCAGGTAGGCTAGTTGAGAACACCTTTATTTAACCAGGTAGGCCAGTTGAGAACACCTTTATTTAACCAGGTAGGCCAGTTGAGAACACCTTTATTTAACCAGGTAGGCCAGTTGAGAACACCTTTATTTAACCAGGTAGGCCAGTTGAGAACACCTTTATTTAACCAGGTAGGCTAGTTGAGAACACCTTTATTTAACCAGGTAGGCTAGTTGAGAACACCTTTATTTAACCAGGTAGGCCAGTTGAGAACACCTTTATTTAACCAGGTAGGCTAGTTGAGAACACCTTTATTTAACCAGGTAGGCTAGTTGAGAACACCTTTATTTAACCAGGTAGGCCAGTTGAGAACACCTTTATTTAACCAGGTAGGCCAGTTGAGAACACCTTTATTTAACCAGGTAGGCCAGTTGAGAACACCTTTATTTAACCAGGTAGGCTAGTTGAGAACACCTTTATTTAACCAGGTAGGCCAGTTGAGAACACCTTTATTTAACCAGGTAGGCCAGTTGAGAACACCTTTATTTAACCAGGTAGGCCGGTTGAGAACACCTTTATTTAACCAGGAGGCCAGTTGAGAACACCTTTATTTAACCAGGGAGGCTAGTTGAGAACACCTTTATTTAACCAGGGAGGCCAGTTGAGAACACCTTTATTTAACCAGGGAGGCTAGTTGAGAACACCTTTATTTAACCAGGTAGGCCAGTTGAGAACACCTTTATTTAACCAGGTAGGCCAGTTGAGAACACCTTTATTTAACCAGGTAGGCCAGTTGAGAACACCTTTATTTAACCAGGTAGGCCAGTTGAGAACACCTTTATTTAACCAGGTAGGCTAGTTGAGAACACCTTTATTTAACCAGGTAGGCTAGTTGAGAACACCTTTATTTAACCAGGTAGGCCAGTTGAGAACACCTTTATTTAACCAGGTAGGCCAGTTGAGAACACCTTTATTTAACCAGTGAGGCTAGTTGAGAACACCTTTATTTAACCAGGTAGGCCAGTTGAGAACACCTTTATTTAACCAGGTAGGCTAGTTGAGAACACCTTTATTTAACCAGGTAGGCTAGTTGAGAACACCTTTATTTAACCAGGTAGGCTAGTTGAGAACACCTTTATATAACCAGGTAGGCTAGTTGAGAACACCTTTATTTAACCAGGTAGGCTAGTTGAGAACACCTTTATTTAAAACACTGACCAACACCTCTTGAAGAGGATTTGCTGTCTGTTGCTGTTGAGCCTTGAACCTTCTTGAAGAGGATTTGAACCTCTGTAGTCCAGCAGTAGATCCATGTCGTGACCTAGTCAGTGTTCCCACAACCACAGCTATACTCCACTAGGCTAACGGCTGGTTGGCATTCAGCCTGGCCAGATAAGTCTCTCTCCCACACACACACACACACACACACACACACACACACACACACACACACACACACACACACACACACACACACAGGCAGGCTGTGTAAAGCCCTGGCTGTGTGATTAGATAAGACTGTGTAAAGCCCTGGCTGTGTGATTAGATAAGACTGTGTAAAGCCCTGGCTGTGTGATAAGATAAGACTGTGTGAAGTCCTGGCTGTGTGATTAGATAAGACTGTGTGAAGTCCTGGCTGTGTGGTTAGATAAGACTGTGTGAAGTCCTGGCTGTGTGATAAGATAAGACTGTGTGAAGTCCTGGCTGTGTGATTAGATAAGACTGTGTGAAGTCCTGGCTGTGTGGTTAGATAAGACTGTGTGAAGTCCTGGCTGTGTGGTTAGATAAGACTGTGTGAAGCCCTGGCTGTGTGATAAGATAGCACATGCTCGGGCTAGGTGTTCTGCTCTGAACGATAACTACTCTATTGTATCAGGGCAGCGCCACCTGGTTGCCGTGGGAACCGTAAGGAGGGGATTTTGGAGGAGGGTTTTGGCAGCAGATATTTCGGGAGGTTCAGTCAGTCCGCTTTGGCGCTTTCTCAATTATCTCCCCCAAAAAAGTCGGCCCTCCTCATGATCTACATACCAGTGACCAGGTGAAAGCCAGCCCTCCTCATGATCTAAATACCAGTGACCAGGTGAAAGCCAGCCCTCCTCATGATCTAAATACCAGTGACCAGGTGAAAGCCAGCCCTCCTCATGATCTAAATACCAGTGACCAGGTGAAAGCCAGCCCTCCTCATGATCTAAATACCAGTGACCAGGTGAAAGCCAGCCCTCCTCATGATCTAAATACCAGTGACCAGGTGAAAGCCAGCCCTCCTCATGATCTAAATACCAGTGACCAGGTGAAAGCCAGCCCTCCTCATGATCTAAATACCAGTGACCAGGTGAAAGCCAGCCCTCCTCATGATCTAAATACCAGTGACCAGGTGAAAGCCAGCCCTCCTCATGATCTAAATACCAGTGACCAGGTGAAAGCCAGCCCTCCTCATGATCTAAATACCAGTGACCAGGTGAAAGCCAGCCCTCCTCATGATCTAAATACCAGTGACCAGGTGAAAGCCAGCCCTCCTCATGATCTAAATACCAGTGACCAGGTGAAAGCCAGCCCTCCTCATGATCTAAATACCAGTGACCAGGTGAAAGCCAGCCTAATGATGAGTTGATGAGCATCAACCGTCACTGCAACAGATGATGGGGAGGAGACCAGGAGAGGACCGTTTTATTTATTTTGAATCAATTCAGACGGTGCCTCTCTCTCTCTCTCTCCACTCTGCCTGTCCTGTTTCCTAAGTAACTGATGCTGCTTTTTAATAAATCACGAGGCTAATCCACCTTACTTACTACATCCCCCTCTTGCTTCATTATGCTTTAATTAGCCTCCTACACACGCGCTCATGATTTGGACAAAGTGTTCTTTGCGGAGGGACCTCGATGGTCCTGGGTTTGGGGTAGAAATGGGGAGAAGTGAAGGGACAGTGAATTTAGAACAGGCCTATGTGATGTCAGTATGTGGCTATCTGCACAGGGTGACCTAGCTACTTTACCTCCTTTTTTAAACACCTTTATTTAACTAGGCAAGTCAGTTAAGAACCCATTCTTATTTTTAATGACGGCCTAGGAACAGTGGGTTAACTGCCTTGTTCAGGGGCAGAACGACAGATTTGTACCTTGTCAGCTCGGGGATTTGAAGTCCATCTGTGTTAACAGACACTGAATCAATTGTGTTAAAATCCGTATATTTTTTCAGACTGATATTGAACCGGAGATGATTGTTTCAGTGTACAGTAGTACCATCCGTATCAGGATGAGATACGTAGACTATGTTCTCTGCTCCATGGTTGAACCTGGTTTTGTATTTCTGCCTGGGAAATGTGGGTGTAGACAGTGATGCTTTGTGGGTAAGAAGAGATGGGCTGACTGGGGAGAGAGATATAGCTGTATTCACTAGGAATCAAACAGAAGCAAACTACCCTGAATTTGTCCAAAAGAAACTCTTTGTTTCCGTCGCAAAATGTTTTCGCTACGGTCCACCAACAAATCGCTACATTGTGAGACAAATGAACACAACCCATGTTGTTGACAGTTTACCCTCCTGCAGAGAACAGAGAACTATCAGTGTTCTGCTGACAGATAGAGATTATTCTGTATTCTGTGATTCTGTGATTCTGTATTCTGTATTCTGTGATTCTGTATTCTGTGATTCTGTATTCTGTGATTCTGTGATTCTGTATTCTGTGATTCTGTGATTCTGTGATTCTGTATTCTGTGATTCTGTATTCTGTGATTCTGTGATTCTGTATTCTGTATTCTGTGATTCTGTGATTCTGTGATTCTGTGATTCTGTGATTCTGTATTCTGTGATTCTGTATTCTGTGATTCTGTATTCTGTGATTCTGTATTCTGTATTCTGTGATTCTGTATTCTGTGATTCTGTATTCTGTGATTCTGTGATTCTGTATTCTGTGATTCTGTGATTCTGTGATTCTGTATTCTGTGATTCTGTATTCTGTGATTCTGTATTCTGTATTCTGTGATTCTGTATTCTGTGATTCTGTGATTCTGGATTCTGTGATTCTGTATTCTGTGATTCTGTGATTCTGTATTCTGTGATTCTGTATTCTGTGATTCTGTGATTCTGTATTCTGTGATTCTGTATTCTGTGATTCTGTATTCTGTGATTCTGTGATTCTGTGATTCTGTATTCTGTGATTCTGTGATTCTGTGATTCTGTATTCTGTGATTCTGTATTCTGTGATTCTGTGATTCTGTATTCTGTGATTCTGTATTCTGTGATTCTGTGATTCTGTGATTCTGTATTCTGTGATTCTGTATTCTGTAGCCCCATGATTTTACTGCATGTAGACCAAGTTGTCGTTAATGTGCAAAGACATTCAAGGCATGTTTTAATGACGGTCACTTCAATCACTTCCTCATAGTGGTGCCATTATGTTACCAGCAATAAACCCATTGTTGTTCTATGGACTATAAACATGGGATATCGGTATTAACATACTGTGACTCTCTTCCTGTCTCAAAGGAAGTGACTCCTACCTCATTTCCCCCTGACTTTACCCCATTCATACACTGTTAAGAGGTATTACAATTCCTTTAACTTCCTCTCTCTGTGTGTGTGTGTGTGTGTGGTCTGTTTTGATTGGCGGTGACAGTGTTGTGTGTGTGTGTGTGTGGTCTGTTTTGATTGGCGGTGACAGTGTTGTGTGTGTGTGTGTGTGGTCTGTTTTGATTGGCGGTGACAGTGTTGTGTGTGTGTGTGTTGGCAATGGTATCTTGATCACCCAGACTAAACTGCAGCTAAAAACCAACCCAAGCACAATACTGGTCTATTTATAGGTGTGTGTCTGTGCCTGTCTGTTTGTGTGTGTGTGTGTGTGTGTGTGTGTGTGTGTGTGCGTGCACCGCCGGGACACAACGTTGTAAAAGCACAAACAAGCTGTATAATTTCCAGCCAACCAGGTGCTCCTCTCCTCTCCTCTCCTCTCCTCCTCCTCTCCTCTCCTCTCCCTCTCCTCTCCTCTCCTCTCCTCTCCCTCTCCTCTCCTCTCCTCTCCTCTCCTCTCCTCTCCTCTCCCTCTCCCTCTCCCTCTCCCTCTCCCTCTCCCTCTCCCTCTCCCTCTCCTCTCCTCTCCTCTCCTCTCCTCTCCCTCTCCTCTCCTCTCCTCTCCTCTCTCTCCTCTCCTCTCCTCTCCTCTCCTCCTCTCCCTCTCCCTCTCCCTCTCCCTCTCCCTCTCCCTCTCCCTCTCCCTCTCCTCCCTCTCATCTCCTCTCCTCCCTCTCCTCTCCTCCCAGCCTCCAGTCTGGACTTGGCTGTGCATCGTTATCAAATCTGTACACCGGCATGATGTGACTGAGCTGGTCTGGTCTGGTCTGTCTGTCTGTCAGGGCAGCTGAAGCTCATTGGAATGCCTGTCACATCTTACAGTCAACCTGATAGAAATGCTGTTTTGTTTCCCATAGAAGAGCCTTGGGTGGGCCGGCTAAGTGTAAGACTTATATACAAATTATTTTTAAATATATTTTTTAGGATTGCAAAAAGTTTTCAGTGTGAACTTTAAATGACTAAAAACAGAGAAAGTATGTAGAAAATATACATGCTTTGACTTAAAGTATTTGTAAAAAAAATAAAATAATAATAAGTCAAAAGGTTGGACACACCTACTCATTCCAGGGTTTTTCTTTATTTTTAAAAACAATTTTCTACATTGTAGAATAATAGGGAAGACATCAAACCTATGAAATAACACATATGGAATCATGTAGTAACCACAATAGTGTTAAACAACTGAAAATATATTCTTCAAAGTAGCCACCCTTTGCCTTGACAGCTTTCACTCTCTTGGCATTCTCTCTCAAAAAATTAAAAACTGTTTTTGTTTCAATTTTAGAATAAGGCTGTAACGTAACAAAATTTGGAAAAATTCAAGGGGTCTGAATACTTCCCGAATGCTCTGTATACAGTATACTGTAGTGTCTGTGAATGCTGGCTATGGTATACTACATCACCAAAAGTATGTGGACACCTGCTTGTCGAACATCTCATTCCAAAATCATATGGAGTTGGTCCCCCTTTGCTGCTATAACAGCCTCCACTCTTCTGGGAAGGCTTTCCTCTAGATGTTGGAACATTGCTGCTATAACAGCCTCCACTCTTCTGGGAAGGCTTTCCACTAGATGTTGGAACATTGCTGCTATAACAGCCTCCGCTCTTCTGGGAAGGCTTTCCACTAGATGTTGGAACATTGCTGCTATAACAGCCTCCACTCTTCTGGGAAGGCTTTCCACTAGATGTTGGAACACTGCTGCTATAACAGCCTCCACTCATCTGGGAAGGCTTTCCACTAGATGTTGGAACATTGCTGCTATAACAGCCTCCACTCTTCTGGGAAGGCTTTCCACTAGATGTCGGAACATTGCTGCTATAACAGCCTCCACTCATCTGGGAAGGCTTTCCACTAGATGTTGGAACATTGCTGCTATAACAGCCTCCACTCTTCTGGGAAGGCTTTCCACTAGATGTTGGAACACATTAACAGCCTCCACTCTTCTGCTTTCCACTAGATGTCGGAACATTGCTGCTATAACAGCCTCCACTATTCTGGGAAGGCTTTCCACTAGATGTTGGAACATTGCTGCTATAACAGCCTCCACTCTTCTGGGAAGGCTTTCCACTAGATGTTGGAACATTGCTGCGGGGGGACTTGCTTCCATTCAGCCACAAGAGCATTAGTGAGTTCGGGCACTGATATGTTGGGCGATTAGGCTTAGCTCACACTCGGTGTTCCAATTCATCCCAAAGGTGTTCGATGGGGTTGAGGTCAGGGCTCTGTACAGGCCAGTCAAGTTCTTCCACACCGATCTCAACAAACCATTTCTGTATGCCCCTTTGCAGAAAGCGAGATCCTCATGCTGAAACAGGAAAGGGCCTTCCCAAAACTGTTGCTACGAAGTTGGAAGCACAGAATCATCTAGAATGTCATTGTATGCTGTAGCGTTAAGATTTCTCTTCACTGGAACTAAGGGAACTGAACCATAAAAAACAGACCCAGACCATTATTCCTCCACCACCAAACTTTACAGTTGGCACAATGCATTGGGGCAGGTAACGTTCTCCTGGCAGCCGGCAAACCCAGATTTGTCCGTCAGACTGCCAGATGGTGAAGCGTTATTCATCACTCCAGAGAACACGTTTCCACTGTTCCAGAGTCCAATGTGGCGGGTAGGAGCGTTGAGCCAGTAACAAATCTGTCGTTCTGTCCCTGAGCAAGGCAGTAAACCCACTGTTCCCCGGGCGCGGATGACGTGGATGTCAATTAAGGCAGCAGCCCCCCCCCACCTCTCTGATTCAGAGGGGTTGGGTTAAATGTGGAAGACACATTTCAGTTGAGTGTATTCAGTTGTATAACTGACTGCGTATCCCCACTTCCTTTCCCAATGGCCGTGAGCTTTACACCACTCCAGCCGACACTTGGCATTGCTCATGGTGATCTTAGACTTGTGTGCAGCTGCTCGGCCACGGAAACACATTTCATGAAGCTCCCGACAAACAGTTATTGTGCTGACGTCGCTCCCAGAGGCAGTTTGGAACTCGGTAGTGAGTGTTGCAACCGAGGACAGACATATTTTACGCCATACACGCTTCAACACTCAGCAATCCCATTCTGTGAGCTTGTTGTTCCTAGATGTTGAACCGAGGACAGACATATTTTACGTGCTTCAGCATTTGGCGTTCCCGTTCTGTGAACTTTGCGGCTGAGCCGTTGTTGCTCCTAGACGTTTCCACTTCACAATAACAGCACTTACAGTTGAACCGGGGCAGCTCTAACAGGGCAGAAATTTGACAAACTGACTTCTTGGAAAGGTGGCATCCTATGATGGTGCCACGTTGAAAGAGCTCTTCAGTACGGACCATTCTACTGCCAATGTTTGTCTATGGAGATTGCATGGCTGCGTGCTCGATTTTATACACCTGTCAGCAACGGGTGTGGCTGAAAATAGCCGAATCCACTAATTTAAAGGGGTGTTCACATGCTTTTGTGTATATATAATGTATATAGTGTCAGTGAATGTTGACTATGGTGTGGTTTTATGTATAGTGTATATAGTGTCAGTGAATGCTGACTATGGTGTGGTTTTATGTATAGTGTATATAGTGTCAGTGAATGCTGACTATGGTGTGGTTTTATGTATAGTGTATATAGTGTCAGTGAATGCTGACTATGGTGTGGTTTTATGTATAGTGTATATAGTGTCAGTGAATGCTAGCTATGGTGTGGTTTTGTGTATATATAATGTATATTGTGTCAGTGAATGCTGACTATGGTGTGGTTTTATGTATAGTGTATATAGTGTCAGTGAATGCTGACTATGGTGTGGTTTTGTGTATATATAATGTATATAGTGTCATTGAATGCTGAATATGGTGTGGTTTTGTGTATAGTGTATATAGTGTCATTGAATGCTGAATATGGTGTGGTTTTGTGTATATATAATGTATATAGTGTTAGTGAATGCTGACTATGGTGTGGTGTGTCAGTGTGGTTTTAGTTTAAGTTACAGTATCTGTCAGTGTGAGCTACCTTGAGATTTCCTGGTTGGGTTGACAATGCTGCTTGGATACAGTAGCTATCTGAGAATGAGATGTACAGTAGTGCTTTGGTTCGTTGTGACAATGCTGCCTGGATACAGTCAGGATGAGTAGCTATCTGAGAATGAGATGTACAGTAGTGCTTTGGTTCGTTGTGACAATGCTGCTTGGATACAGTGAATGCTACAGAAGCTAACCAGAGATGTAGCCTAGTGATGTAGTTGTGACTGCTGGCTAGGATACAGTGAATGCTACAGAAGCTAACCAGAGATGTAGCCTAGTGGTGTAGTTGTGACTGCTGGCTAGGATACAGTGAATGCTACAGAAGCTAACCAGAGATGTGTAGTTGTGACTGCTGATTGGGATACAGTGAATGCTACAGAAGCTAACCAGAGATGTAGCCTAGTGGTGTAGTTGTGACAATCTTGGCTTTAGGGGATTTTGGCTCAGCAGATCCCATCTCTCTTTCGCTGCATTGCAGGAGCCATGCAAATAAATAAATAACAACCATCGCTCCTCAACACCTCAGCTGGCTCTGGTGGTGCACATCACCCTGGGATTCCTCTCTCTGTCTCTCTCCCCTCTCTCCTCTCTCTCTTCTCTCTCTTCTCTCTCTCCTCTCTCTCCTCTCTCCCTTCTCCCCTCTCTGTCTCTCTCCCCTCTCTCTCTCTCTCTCCTCTCTCTCTCTCTCTCCTCTCTCTCTCTCTCTCTCCTCTCTCTCCCTTCTCCCTCTCCCTCTCTCTTCTCTCTCTCTCTCTCTCTCCTCTCTCTCTCTCTCTCTCTCCTTCTCCCCCCTTCCTCTCTCTCTCTCTCTCTCCCCTCTCATTTCTTCCCACTCTCTCCCTTCTGTCCTCTCTCTCTCTCTCCCCCTCTCTCCTCTCTCTCTCCCCTCTTCTTCCTTCCCACGCTCTCTCCCTCTCTCCTCTCTCTTCTCTCTCCTTTCTCTCTTCTCCCTCTTCTTCTCTCCCTTCTCTCCCTTCTCTCTCTCCCTCTCTCTCTCTCCCCTCTTCTTCCTTCCCACTCTCTCCCTCTCTCCTCTCTCTCTTCTCTCTCCTTTCTCTCTTTTCTCTTCTCTCTCCCTCTCTCTCCTCTCTCCACTCTCTCTCTCTCTCTTCTCTCTCCTCTCTCTCTTCTCTCTCCTCTCTCTCCTCTCTCTCTTCTCTCTCCCTTCTGTTCTCTCCTCTCCCCTGCCCCCTCTAAATTCTTAACTCTCATTTATTTTTCCTCTCTCCCCTCCGCTCCCCCACCCCTCCCCCGCTCCTTGACACAATGAAACAGTATCTAGTATAGGCAGCCTGACCAAACTAAGGTCCCTTTTTAGGCAGCCTGATCAAATTACGGTCCCTTTTAGGCAGCCTGACCAAACTAAGGTCCCTTTTAGGCAGCCTGATGAAACTAAGGTCCTTTATAGGCAGCCTGAGCTTATACCAGGTTCCTTATTAGAGAATGCCTGAGCAGTATCTTCACAGTCCCCAAGTCCAGAACAGACTATGGGAGGCGCACAGTACTACATAGAGCCATGACTACATGGAACTCTATTCCACAGTACTACATAGAGCCATGACTACATGGAACTCTATTCCACAGTACTACATAGAACCATGACTACATGGAACTCTATTCCACAGTACTACATAGAGCCATGACTACATGGAACTATTCCACAGTACTACATAGAGCCATGACTACATGGAACTCTATTCCACAGTCCTACATAGAGCCATGACTACATGGAACTCTATTCCACAGAACTACATAGAGCCATGACTACATGGAACTCTATTCCACAGTACTACATAGAGCCATGACTACATGGAACTCTATTCCACAGTACTACATAGAGCCATGACTACATGGAACTCTATTGCACAGTACTACATAGAGCCATGACTACATGGAACTCTATTCCACAGTACTACATAGAGCCATGACTACATGGAACTCTATTCTACAGTACTACATAGAGACATGACTACATGGAACTCTATTCCACAGTACTACATAGAGACATGACTACATGGAACTCTATTCCACAGTACTACATAGAGCCATGACTACATGGAACTCTATTCCACAGTACTACATAGAGCCATGACTACATGGAACTCTATTCCACAGTACTACATAGAGCCATGACTACATGGAACTCTATTCCACAGTACTACATAGAGCCATGACTACATGGAACTCTATTCCACAGTACTACATAGAGCCATGACTACATGGAAGTCTATTCCACAGTACTACATAGAGCCATGACTACATGGAACTCTATTCCACAGTACTACATAGAGCCATGACTACATGGAACTCTATTCCACAGTACTACATAGAGCCATGACTACATGGAACTCTATTCCACAGTACTACATAGAACCATGACTACATGGAACTCTATTCCACAGTACTACATAGAGCCATGACTACATGGAACTATTCCACAGTACTACATAGAGCCATGACTACATGGAAGTCTATTCCACAGTACTACATAGAGCCATGACTACATGGAAGTCTATTCCACAGTACTACATAGAGCCATGACTACATGGAACTCTATTCCACAGTACTACATAGAGCCATGACTACATGGAACTCTATTCCACAGTACTACATAGAGCCATGACTACATGGAACTCTATTCCACAGTACTACATAGAGCCATGACTACATGGAACTCTATTCCACAGTACTACATAGAACCATGACTACATGGAACTCTATTCCACAGTACTACATAGAGCCATGACTACATGGAACTATTCCACAGTACTACATAGAGCCATGACTACATGGAAGTCTATTCCACAGTACTACATAGAGCCATGACTACATGGACTCTATTCCACAGTACTACATAGAGCCTTGACTACATGGAACTCTATTCCACAGTACTACATAGAGCCATGACTACATGGAACTCTATTCCACAGTACTACATAGAGCCATAACTACATGGAACTCTATTCCACAGTACTACATAGAGCCATGACTACATGGAACTCTATTCCACAGTACTACATAGAGCCATGACTACATGGAACTCTATTCCACAGTACTACATAGAGCCATGACTACATGGAACTCTATTCCACAGTACTACATAGAACCATGACTACATGGAACTCTATTCCACAGTACTACATAGAGCCATGACTACATGGAACTATTCCACAGTACTACATAGAGCCATGACTACATGGAACTATTCCACAGTACTACATAGAGCCATGACTACATGGAACTCTATTCCACAGTACTACATAGAACCATGACTACATGGAACTATTCCACAGTACTACATAGAGCCATGACTACATGGAACTCTATTCCACAGTACTACATAGAACCATGACTACATGGAACTATTCCACAGTACTACATAGAGACATGACTACATGGAACTCTATTCCACATCAAGTAACTGATGCAAGCAGTAAAATTAGATTTAAATAAAGAATACACCTTATGGAACAACGGGGACTGTGAAGCAACACAAACATAGACACACACACACACACACACGTGTTGTATATATTTGGTAGTGGAGTAGGGCCCTGAGGGCACACACTCTTTTTGTTTTTAACTAAGCAAATCAGTTAAGAACAAATTCTTATTTATGATGACCGCCTACCAGGGAACAGTGGGTTAACTGCCTTGTTCGGGGTCAGAACAACAGATTTTGAAATTGTCAGCTCAGGGATTCAATCTTGCAACCTTTCAGTTACTAGTCCAACACGTTTTAGTGTGTTGTGAAATCTGTTGTAACGTTTTAGTGTGTTGTGAAATCTGTTGTAACGTTTTTACTAATGTATTATTTTGCTGGATCCCAGAACCTCAGGTTCCTTCTATTTTTCATCTTGAGGCTGTAAAGTTTATTTTCTCATCTTAGATGTTGAGGCCGTAAAGTTTATTTTCCTAAGTGAATGCATCTAAAGCCTGGAGGCTACTGACTCTAATTTAACTGATGATGAAAATAACTTTCTTCTCTCTTTGTTGTTACAGAGCGCAGCAATGGAGGAGACAGTCATATGGGAGCAGCACACAGTAGCTCTACACAGAGTGAGTCGTACATAGTCCCTGTCTCTCTCTCTCTCTCTCTCTCTCTGTCTCTCTCTCTGTCTCTCTCTGTCTCTCTCTCTCTCTCTCTCTCTCTCTCTCTCTCTCTCTGTCTCTCTCTCTGTCTCTGTCTCTCTCTCTGTCTCTCTCTCTCTCTCTCTCTCTGTCTCTCTCTGTCTCTCTCTCTGTCTCTATGTCTCGCTCTCAATTCAATTCAATTCAAGGGCTTTATTGGCATGGGAAACATGTGTTAACATTGCCAAAGCAAGTGAGGTAGACAACATACAAAGTGAATATATAAAGTGAAAAACAACAAAATTAACAGTAAACATTACACATACAGAAGTTTCAAAACAGTAAAGACATTACAAATGTCATATTATATATATATATATACAGTGTTCTAACAATGTACAAATGGCTAAAGGACACAAGATAAAATAAATAAGCATAAATATGGGTTGTATTTACAATGGTGTTTGTTCTTCACTCTGCCCTTTTCTCGTGGCAACAGGTCACAAATCTTGCTGCTGTGATGGCACACTGTGGAATTTCACCCAGTAGATATGGGAGTTTTTCAAAATTGATTTGTTTTCTGTCTCCCTTTGTGGATCTGTGTAATCTGAGGGAAATATGTCTCTCTAATATGGTCACACATTGGGCAGGAGGTTGAAGTGTCTGTCTCTCTCTGTCTGTCTGTCTGTCTGTCTGTCTGTCTGTCTGTCTGTCTGTCTGTCTGTCTGTCTGTCTGTCTGTCTGTCTGTCTGTCTGTCTGTCTGTCTGTCTGTCTGTCTGTCTGTCTGTCTGTCTGTCTGTCTGTCTGTCTGTCTGTCTGTCTGTCTGTCTGTCTGTCTGTCTGTCTCTCTCTGTCTGTCTCTCTCTCTCTCACTCTCTCTCTCTCTCTCTCTCTGTCTCTCTCTCTCTGTCTCTCTCAATTCAATTTCAATTCAAGGGCTTTATTGGCATGGGAAACATGTGTTAACATTGCCAAAGCAAGTGAGGTAGACAACATACAAAGTGAATATATAAAGTGAAAAACAACAAAAATTAACAGTAAACATTACACATACAGAAGTTTCAAAACAGTAAAGACATTACAAATGTCATATTATATATATATATACAGTGTTTTAACAATGTACAAATGGTTAAAGGACACAAGATAAAATAAATAAGCATAAATATGGGTTGTATTTACAATGGTGTTTGTTCTTCACTGGTTGCCCTCTCTCTCTCTCTCTCTCTCTCTCTCTCTCTCTCTCTCTCTCTCTCTCTCTCTGTCTCTCTCTGTCTCTGTCTCTCTCTCTGTGTCTCTCTGTGTCTCTCTCTATCTCTCTCTTTCTCTCTCTCTCTTCTGTCTCTCTCTGTCTCTCTCTGTCTCTCTCCCTCTCTCTCTCTGTCTCTCTGTCTCTCTCTCTCAATCCTTTCCTATCTCTGTGCCCTTGCCTCACTCCTTTTTCACCTTCTTCCCTCCCTCCATCTTCTTTTTCCTCCTGCCTCCACTCCCCTAGTCAGCATGCTGCCAGCTGTACAAGTACAGCGTTCTCACTGAACACACAATAACAGGACCATGTTTATTAGGCACCAAATGGAGTAAAACTGACTGAAACCGGGAGGGACTACCTGGAAATGCTCATTTTTGTTTTACGTTGCAATGAGAAAAACTAAAGTTCACCCTAATGAACATGACCCAGGTAAGATAGAGGTCAGGAGAGAGTCAGCCGAACGAGTGTGCGCGCATACTCCCTTAAAAGACCTTCTATGTAAGAAGAGAAAAAAAGCGGCAATAGTACTGTTTGTCCATTTTGAGACACCGTAGCCAGTATATACTTCCTCAAAATAAATAAGTCAAAAAATCTGTCATTCATTTTTTTTTCTTGTAAATTGCTGAAATAATAGATCTTAGTCGCGCATTTTAAATCTAACTAAGATGTTTGGTGCAGTATTTCTCAATCGTTGAATGACAACAAATAGTTTATTGAATAATCCCAACTGTTAACCAATCACTAACGAAAGGGTGTAGACTCCGGCTATCGACTTCGGCTTGCCTTGAGAAAAGATGTTGTGTGCCTAAACAGCCCAACAACAACAAAAACACTTACCGAAGTCCAAAACAAACAAAAATATCAACATGTACAATCGTCTTGAAATGAATAGAAAATGGTCAGTGTTCTGTGGTCAGAGGCGACAGGACGCTGCTTTTAACCATTTGCTGACATAGTCTGTTTCCTCCTGAAAATCGGGCTTTCACCAGGGTTGTAGAACAAAATGTCACAATTTGACCTTCCATACAGGCCAAGGTCGGGCGTATGAACACAACAAGCATGGATTGTCTATACAAATCACACTCTGTCATGCCACCCCCTGCACTGCTCCTATTTCATTGTAGCTAACTCTAGCTGTTTAATAGTAGCTAACTCTCTAGCTGTTTAATAGTAGCTAACTCTCTAGCTGTTTAATAGTAGCTAACTCTCTAGCTGTTTAATAGTAGCTAACTCTCTAGCTGTTTTAATAGTAGCTAACTCTCTAGCTGTTTAATAGTAGCTAACTCTCTAGCTGTTTAATAGTAGCTAACTCTCTAGCTGTTTAATAGTAGCTAACTCTAGCTGTTTAATAGTAGCTAACTCTCTAGCTGTTTTAATAGTAGCTAACTCTCTAGCTGTTTAATAGTAGCTAACTCTCTAGCTGTTTAATAGTAGCTAACTCTCTAGCTGTTTAATAGTAGCTAACTCTCTAGCTGTTTAATAGTAGCTAACTCTCTAGCTGTTTAATAGTAGCTAACTCTCTAGCTGTTTAATAGTAGCTAACTCTCTAGCTGTTTAATAGTAGCTAACTCTCTAGCTGTTTAATAGTAGCTAACTCTAGCTGTTTAATAGTGTGTGTCTCTCTCTATCTGTGTGTGTCTCTCTCAATTCAATTCAATTCAATTTAATAGTAGCTAGCTGTTTAATAGTAGCTAACTCTAGCTGCTTAATAGTATCTAACTCTCTAGCTGTTTAATAGTAGCTAACTCTCTAGCTGTTTAATAGTAGCTAACTCTCTAGCTGTTTAATAGTAGCTAACTCTCTAGCTGTTTAATAGTAGCTAACTCTCTAGCTGTTTAATAGTAGCTAGCTGTTTAATAGTATCTAACTCTCTAGCTGTTTAATAGTAGCTAACTCTCTAGCTGTTTAATAGTAGCTAACTCTAGCTGTTTTAATAGTATCTAACTCTAGCTGCTTAATAGTATCTAACTCTAGCTGTTTAATAGTAGCTAACTCTCTAGCTGTTTAATAGTAGCTAACTCTCTAGCTGTTTAATAGTAGCTAACTCTCTAGCTGTTTAATAGTAGCTAGCTGTTTTAATAGTAGCTAACTCTCTAGCTGTTTAATAGTAGCTAACTCTCTAGCTGTTTAATAGTAGCTAACTCTCTAGCTGTTTAATAGTAGCTAACTCTCTAGCTGTTTAATAGTGTGTGTCTCTCTCTATCTGTGTGTGTCTCTCTCAATTCAATTCAATTTAAGGGCTTTATTGGCTTGGGAAACATGTGTTAACATTGCCAAAGCAAGTGAGGTAGACAACATACAAAGTGAATATATAAAGTGAAAAACAACAAAGCTCTCTCTCTATCTGTGTCTCTCTCTCTCTATATATATATATGTGTGTCTCTCTATCTGTGTGTCTCTATCTCTATCTGTGTGTCTCTCTCTATATCTGTGTCTCTCTCTCTCTCTCTCTCTCTCTCTCTCTCTCTCTCTATCTATCTATCTATCTATCTATCTATCTATCTATCTCTCTCTCTCTCTCTCTCTCTCTCTCTCTCTCTCTCTCTCTCTCTCTCTCTCTCTCTCTCTCTCTCTCTCTCTCTCTCTCTCTCTCTCTCTCTCTCTCTATCTATCTGTGTGTCTCTCTCAATTCAATTCAATTCAAGGGCTTTATTGGCATGGGAAACATGTGTTAACATTGCCAAAGCAAGTGAGGTAGATCTCTCTCTATCTGTGTGTCTCTCTCTCTCTATCTATCTGTGTGTCTCTCTATATCTCTCTCTCTCTTGTTGTTGTGAATGCTATAGTGTTCTGATGCTAGTCTCTGTGTCTCTCTCTGGGTTTCTGTATCACCAGGCACCAGGGTAGACCGTTAACATAACCCTTTAACATCTTTTGCTAGCAGCATACCACTGCTGGCTTGCTTCTGAAGCTAAGCAGGGTTGGTCCTGGTCAGTCCCTGGATGGGAGACCAGATGCTGCTGAAAGTGGTGTTTGAGGGCCAGTAGGAGGCACTCTGTCCTCTGGTCTAAAAAAATATCACAATACCCCAGTGATTGAGGACACTGCCCTGTGTAGGGTGCCGTCTGTCGGATGGGACGTTAAATGGGTGTCCTGACTCTCTGAGGTCATTAAAAATCCCATGGCACTTATTGTAAGAGTAGGGGGTGTTAACCCCAGTGTCCTGGCTAAATTCCCAATCTGGCTCTCAAACCATCATGGTCACCTAATCATCCCCAGTTTACAATTGGCTCATTCATCCCCCTCCTCTCCCCTGTAACTATTCCTCAGGTTGTTGCTGTAAATGAGAATGTGTTCTCAGTCAACTTACCTGGTAAAATAATGGATACATTTTTTTTTTAATTCTCTGTATCACCAGGCACCAGGGTAGACTGTTAACATGCCCTTTAACATCTCTGTATCACCAGGCACCAGGGTAGACTGTTAACATCTCTGTATCACCAGGCACCAGGGTAGACTGTTAACATCTCTGTATCACCAGGCACCAGGGTAGACTGTTAACATCTCTGTATCACCAGGCACCAGGGTAGACTGTTAACATCTCTGTATCACCAGGCACCAGGGTAGACTGTTAACATCTCTGTATTTCCAGGCACCAGGGTAGACTGTTAACATGCCCTTTAACATCTCTGTATCACCAGGCACCAGGGTAGACTGTTAACATCTCTGTATCACCAGGCACCAGGGTAGACTGTTAACATGCCCTTTAACATCTCTGTATCACCAGGCACCAGGGTAGACTGTTAACATCTCTGTATCACCAGGCACCAGGGTAGACTGTTAACATCTCTGTATCACCAGGCACCAGGGTAGACTGTTAACATCTCTGTATCACCAGGCACCAGGGTAGACTGTTAACATGCCCTTTAACATCTCTGTATCACCAGGCACCAGGGTAGACTGTTAACATGCCCTTTAACATCTCTGTATCACCAGGCACCAGGGTAGACTGTTAACATCTCTGTATCACCAGGCACCAGGGTAGACTGTTAACATCTCTGTATCACCAGGCACCAGGGTAGACTGTTAACATCTCTGTATAACCAGGCACCAGGATAGACTGTTAACATCTCTGTATTTCCAGGCACCAGGGTTTGGCTTTGGGATAGCCATCTCAGGAGGTCGGGATAACCCTCATTTCCAGAGTGGTGAGACCTCCATCGTCATCTCAGACGTCTTGAAGGGAGGGCCAGCTGAGGGCCTACTGCAGTAAGATCCTCCTCTCCTCTCCTCTCCTCTCCTCTCCTCTCCTCTCCTCTCCTCTCCTCTCCTCTCCTCTCCTCTCCTCTCCTCTCCTCTCCTCTCCTCTCCTCTCCTCTCCTCTCCTCTCTCTCCTCTCCTCTCCTCTCCTCTCCTCTCTCCTCTCCTCTCCTCTCTTCTCTTAGGATTAATTACCACATCGGCTTCCTTGGTTTGATATAAATCTGAGGGATGTGGCTTGGAACAAATGTAACCGTTCTCAGATGAATAGATGTTTCTATGGATGGGAGGACTGACAGTCCATGAAATCAAAATGATAGTATTAATTAAACATTTTTAGTTATACATGTGGTTGTTTACTGTGTTTTTAAAAGTCTCTCTCTCTCTCCTTTCCTTCCAGGGAGAATGACAGAGTCACGATGGTCAACGCCGTCTCCATGGACAACGTGGAACACGCATACGCAGTCCAGCAGCTACGGAAAAGTGGCAAGAATGCAAAGATTGTGAGTATCATTTTGAGGAACCTAAAAATAAAAACTCCTCTGTGTTTCTTTTGCACTGATAAAATCCAGCTGTTAAATATAAATGGGCCAATTGTTTTTATCTTACCACCTGGAGGCATAGTACGCCTGGGACTCACCAATTATCTGCTAAAACCTGGAAATCACATCTTACCATTTCCACTGGACACAGAATACCCCAGAGATAGAGAACTGGAGGTTTGGGGTGTAATTACACCACTTATTATGGACTAGATCCTGTCTCTTTCGGGCCAACGTCCTGTAGCGAGAGCGAGAGAGAGAGAGAGAGAGAGAGAGAGAGAGAGAGAGAGAAATGAAATTGGTTTGTAATCTCATGACAACGGACTAAAGTTGTCTTCCTCTTCAGACGATCAGACGGAAGCGGAAGGTGCATGTACCCTGGGTCGTCTTGGGGAGAGGGAGACCATGTCGGAGCATGAGGAGGACGAGGAGGACAGTTACGACGAAGAGATATACGAGACGCGTTCCACACGCAGCGGCCCCAGCGCCTACAGCGGCGTGGGAGGGGCCTCGGCCCGGCGCAGCGGGAGAAGCACGGGAAGGCGGGACCGGGACAGAGAGCGGGAACGCAGCGGCTCACGGGAGAGGAGTCTCTCCCCGCGCTCAGACCGGCGCTCACTCAACCAGCCCCCGCGGCCCGCCAAAGTCACCCTCGTCAAGTCCCGCAAGAATGAAGGTGAGGATCATAAAGTTGGGATTTTTGGGTGGAGCCAAACGTGCCGTTTCTCTAGAGAGACATCAAATCATTCACAATAGAAATGAAGTCAAGAACTAAATGGGACGCTAAAGGGAGTTGTAGTTTTCATTAAGCAAATATTCAACCTAGTTCAGTGCAGAAACGTGGTAATTAACTACAATGACCATAATCCATTGTGCCTGCTATTTTCCGTCTCACACAGAGATGGATTTATTTTATTTTCTAGTATAATTGCTCTGCAGCACATAGGCAAGCTAGGCTAGCTAAATAAGATGACTAAAGACTAGAGAATGGGGAGAAAAGAGTTGGTTGGTTGGCTGGCTGGATGGCTGGCAGGATGGCTGGTTGGTTGGCTGGCTGGCAGGCTGGTTGGTTGGTTGGCTGGTTGGTTGGCTGGTTGACTGGCCGGTTGGTTGGCCGACTGGTTGGCCGGCTGGCTGGCTGGTTGGCTGGCTGGCTGGTTGACTGGCCGGTTGGTTGGCTGATTGGCTGGCTGGCTGGCTGGCTGGCTGGCTGGCTGGCTGGTTGGTTGGCTGGCTGGTTGGCTGGCTGGCTGGTTGGCCGGCTGGTTGGCCGGCTGGGTGGTTGGCTGGCTGGCTGGTTGGCCGGCTGGTTGGCCGGCTGGCTGGCTGGTTGGCCGGCTGGTTGGCTGGCCAAGGATATATGTATAGGATATATATGTTGTCTAGTCAGGGTTAGTTAGGATATATGTTGTCTAGTCAGGGTTAGTTAGGATATATGTTGTCTAGTCAGGGTTAGGGTTAGTTAGGAGATATATTGTCTAGTCAGAGTTAGGATTAGTTAGGATATATATTGTCTAGTTAATGTTAGTTGGGATCAGGTCTTGAGACAAACTGTTTGGCCTACCAGCCACTCAGATTTGTTTTGCGTAATTACACCAACAACGGGGTAGCCTAGTGATCAGAGCGTTGGGCCAGTAACTGAAAGGTTGCTGGATCGAGTCCCTGAACTGACAAGGTAAAAATCTGTCGTTTTGCCCCCTGAACAAGGCAGTTAACCCACTGTTCCTAGGCTGTCAT